>NC_071473.1:36634086-36934086 GCF_028500815.1 Rissa tridactyla
TTCTGTCAACTCAATGGACACGGGGGGGTTTCCTGTAAAAAGTCCTACTCTAAGGTGAACTTCCCTTTTCAGTATCACCTGTTAATATTTTAGTGTACAAGAGAAAGAATACACAAGCCACATCTTTTCCCCTTCACAAATACCTTGCAAACAACAGTAAATATTTTTCAAACTTCATTATAAAACCAGATCCATACACTTAACAGGAAATTAACATGGCAGTAAATTAGAGGCTTCCTATCTTCTTTGGAACATAATTTCAGATAAAGATAGCACCCAGGGAGAAAAACAAGCAAACACCACCAAAATAAAAAAAAAACACCACCACCAAACAACCACCAATACCGCCACCCCCCCAAAAAAAACAACAAAAACCCCAAACCCACAAAGATAATCCTGTATTCGCAATGGAATCTACTGCATTCATTGTTTTAAAAGCAAAATTTGTAGTAACATTAACATAACTGAATAAAGAATTTAAACTAAAACCAGATGTTCCTACTGGCATCTCTAAAACAATGGAATTTTTCAAGGTTTTGTGATTCAGATAACATTAATATGTAACACAATTCTGCTCTGTATCAGTTTATCTCAGAGCTTTTAAAATATAAGCCTAGAAAAACACAGTAAAGTCCTCTTATATTTCACTATAGACTTCAGAATCATAACCTGTATTGTAAGAACAACATTAAGATTATTCATAAAACTTGTTTTTCTAGTAGAATCTGTGAAAGATCAAATAATACAGTGTTCCCCTTCCAGGTTAACAAGGTATTTTTCCTTCCGAAATACCTTAAATTTTGGGGAACAACTAGAGTGATGTAATTTAACCATAAACATATGCACTTCCATTACAAAAATTAAATTTTTAAAATGGTAAAAAAAACCCTATTACAGCATATTTGGACATTGAAGTTCCATATACAAAAGCTGAGTACAAACTTCAGTGTACTGAAAAAAAATCCCACAGTTTTAAACTGTCGTAGCTCCTTTTCTCATTCTTTCCAAAACATATACAAAGCCCAAACTCAAAACAGCTCAGTTTCATACTGTTTCTGTAATCCATCACAGCAATTACATCAGTATTAAAAAGACAATGGGCTCCATAAATATATTCCACACCACTGTAGGAGCTCAATACTGAAAGCAAGCAAATCTGTAGTATAATCAGCGTGAGTATTTCTAAAGCAAGACAGATAGTACTCAAGTTCAGGACAGAAGTAAACATGGAAGGACAGGGTCACATCTGGCAATACTGACACCCAACTGCATCCATTTCTTTCTGAAGAGCCAATTTCTTTTTGGGAGCGAATCAAGCAGCCAAGGTAGAAATTAAAAGGTACTTCAGCAGGAGCCTATCTCCTACAGTTATTTCCTTCCTGACTAAACTAATAAAAATACACGGGTATTCACACTGAAATACAGTGGAGATTAGAAAGGTATAGATAAACGAGATCAGATCTAGGTACTTTATCTGTGACTGAAACAGAAGCGTCTTAGACACTTTTTCCCTCTCATAATTTCTCAGGATCAGTTTTTAATCATCATCTAATCTAATTTCATTTCCTGTCCATCTACTACTTCCCTTTTAATTCCTTCGTTAAGCCTCTTTTGCACAATTTGCCCTATTGAGATAACATCACTGTTTACGCAACAGGCAGATACTGAGTACCTTCTCTCTGCCCTAATCAAGAAACACTTTGGGAAACATTTTAAGGACTACGTTAATTCTATACTCCATGGAAAGCAGCTTGTTCCACTGATGATAGCGCAGTAAATAATTAGTAGGCTTCCTTCCTAAAGACTTTTCAGTATTACGAAATCAGAAATAATAAAGAGCAAAACAGTAAAAAAGTGCACATTAAATACTGGATATGTAGTTCAGAATTCAATTGCAGATCAGCAGAGTAGCTCAAAACGAATCATAGTAACTCCCTTTCAAAATACAGTTCTAACTGAAGAACCCTACAAAACTAACACTCCTTACTACACACCAACTCGTAAGTAGAAGAAAGCAGCACAGTCTTTTTCTCACCTAAAGATGTGGAACCTCTCCTGTATACTACATCATTGCCACATCACACACTTTATGTCCTATATGGAAAATCCAACTGTTTGTAATTTCATTCTTCAACACGAACTGCTACTCATGTCTTTACTAAGTATTCATTTCACTAAGTCCTTAGCAAAATACTAAACAGTAAGTGATAAACCTCAGTAAATAATCAATGTTCTAGGAACTGACACAAAATGCTAAATAAATTCTAAGAAATACCCTCAAATATTGAATAAAACATGAAATAATGACAAAACCATAAAACTGTTTCTTTTACACTGAATAAAACTGTTATGTTTTTTCTTATTACATTGACTATAAAACTCAAACAATCTAATTGCATATGGGAGTTCCAACTTTGTTTTTAACATTGAGCTTGATTAAAAACCCACTGAAAAATCAATGTTTCAGATCTGGGGAGCCTTAACGCTTTATATCCCAGCAAAAACATTTTCAAATCAGTGATTAAAGAATGCCGATTTGTAATCAAAAACACATCAGCATTTTGTGGTAGAAAAAAAAAAAATGCAAGAGAAGTGCCTTTTCCCTAATTATCTTTTTTTATTTCGTAATTCATTACATATGATGTGTAAAACCATGCCTATCTTTTAGAAATAAAATAAACAAAAACAAAATAAAATTTAATTAGTCATTTTCTTATCTGTGACAGCACCTGAATCTGATGCATCTTTAGCATATAATGGGAAATTATAGACACTCCCCAGCCACGCATTTTTTCTGAAGAGAATAATTTGGGAAGGAAGCAAGAAAATCTCAATAAAAGATTGCCAGAGACAACTACATATCATTCCCACAAAGAAGGAGAATACTGTCATAAATATTTTTTATTTGTAACTATTGTCCCCATGAGTCTCAGATAAATACTAAATATTTAAAATATTCAAAAGATCATTTATCAAAATATATTTGACTAAATTTTTCTGTATCACATATGATATCACAAAACAGTCACACAGAAGATTTATTTCCCAGATGCTTTAAAACGCTTGATAAGAATAAGCAAAAATATTACACTTTTACAAGAACAGAATGAGCAATTCACATTAAAAAAGTCACAAGTTTTCTTGCGACAGCAAAATTTGTCTTCATATTAGTTCAATATCAATTTTGTTCAATATATTCATTAATGACCTAGATGAGGGGACAGAGTGTATCCTCAGCAAGTTTGCTGATGATACCAAGCTGGGAGGGGTGGCCAACACTCCAGAGGGCCGTGCTGCCATCCAGCGTGACCTGGACAGGCTGGAGAGCTGGGCAGAGAAGAACCTAATGAGGTTCAACAAAAGCAAGTGTAGGGTCCTGCACCTGGGAAGGAAGAATGCCAAACACCAGTATATGTTAGGGGCGGACATGCTGGCAAGCAGCTCTGAGGAGAAGGACCTGGGGGTCCTGGTAGACAGCAAATTATCCATGAGCCAGCAGTGTGCCCTTGTCGCCAAGAAGGCCAATGGCATCCTGGGCTGCATAGGAAAGACTGTGGCCAGTAGGTCGAGGGAGGTCATTCTCCCCCTCTACTCTGCACTGGTGAGGCCACAACTGGAGTACTGTGTCCAGTTTTGGGCTCCCCAGTTCAAGAGGGACAGGGAACTACTGGAGCGAGTCCAGCGAAGGGCAACCAAGATGATTATGGGACTGGAGCACCTCCCTTATGAGGAAAGGCTGAAAGAGCTGGGACTCTTTAGCCTGGAGAAGAGAAGGTTGAGGGGGGACCTGATTAATGTTTACAAGTACCTAAAGGGTGGGTTTAAGGAGGACAGAGCCAGGCTCTTTTCAATGGTTTCCAGCGACAGGACAAGGGGCAATGGGCACAAGCTAGAACATAGGAAGTTCCGTTCAAATACACGGAAAAACTTCTTTACAGTGAGGGTGACAGAGCACTGGAACAGGCTGCCCAGGGAGGTTGTGGAGTCCCCTTCTCTGGAGATTTTCAAGACCCGCCTGGATGCAGCCCTGAGCGATGTGCTTTAGGTAATCCTGCTCTAGCAGGGGAGTTGGACTAGATGATCTCTAGAGGTCCCTTCCAACTCTGAAGATTCCATGATTCCGTGACATCATAAAAAAGCATAGGCAAAATAATTAACTGATAAATTATAATACATCAAATAGTATTTTGTACCAAGACTAAGTATCTCCACTCTCCAGCTTCAAAGTAAATTAATAAACTGAAACAAAGGCAGCAAAACCAAATCAACTAACAGTCAAGAATGTATTTTTATCATAACAGGTCAGCAGTATCCTGAAACATCTCTTTACTTCAGAATGCTAGACTTCGTCTATTTCCTTACTCTCAGGCACCTCCACTCTGCAAACTCAAAATAACCTTGTACAGTCTAGAAAGATTTAGACAGGGAGGGAAAAACAGAAGAGAAATAATACTGCTTAAAATTTGATCTTCCTATTTGAAGGAGTCATCCAGAGAACTAGATTTTAGCCCAAGTCATTTAAATTAATGTGACCCTGATGATGACATGAAACGCAGGTTAATTCTTGGCATTTCTTAAATTTCAAAAAGAAAGCCTATACTGTAATAAAATTTATTTTCAGCTCTGAAAGTTAAATTTGACTTGGTTTTATTGCAATTGTTAAAAATTTGGTTTTCAAATTTGGTTCTATATATGCAGGGGCCAGCTCACATGAGATGTGCCCAGAATTAATACACATTTCGCATTAGTCCATTAGGCTGGAAAATGCATTTTTAGGCATCAAAGGCATTTTTTTAGGCATTAAAAATGCACTCCTGATAGTAAAATTAAAGGTTTGGGTTTGTTTTTTTTTTGTTACATACAAACTATCCAAAATTTGCATGCCTCTCAAGAATACATAGTAGCATAAACCCATAATAAATACTTGAATCTCTAGCATTCCACAAAATGCTCATTCACACAACAATCAAAGGTATTGTCCAGTTCATAGAGCCAATCACTAGTAACGAGAGAGCAATTTAAAAATTTAACGTGCTCTAATCTGCTCTGGTTCTCAGCATCGCATCTTTGTGGTCATCACTATCTTTAGTTTCATTCATTCTACTCGCATTTTAAAATCATGCTGAGATACAATATACTTATCTTAATAACCATACTTTTAGCTAAGCCTATACGGAGCATTTTGATTGATATGGAACTTTGTTGCTCATTAGTATTGTAAACATCTCACATTAAGGATTACAAACTCAAGAATAAACTACAATGTTGACCAAAAAGTTTTTCACCATGCTGCCAAATAGTTTTCCCCATTTCAACAAACAACTGGAGAGATTACACAATTACATTTATTACCACATCTGCATAGTCATCTCTTATTTCTGAATCTGCATACCTAAGAAACAACTCCATTCATTTTTACACCTGTAATGTGTAAACTAATAACAGCTTTTTTTTTTTTCTCCAATAAAACCGATGTATTAGGTAAAGAACTCAAAGGAAACAAGTAGATTGCCAGTAATTACAGCAGAACACTGAACAGCAATAAAACTAGGAAACAACACCAATAAATGCACAAGCAGTACGTAAGTACTGAGGTGAAATCAGTCATATAAAATCATGGAGAAAATACAAAATAAAGGTGTTTTTCCTCCAGATTTAACTTAGGATTCCTAGTATTAATGTAGGGTAACAGCATACCAAATGTAATTCAAACAAACTACTTGCAGCTGAAACAGTAAGCCATTTCCAGCCAGATTAATGTAACTGGATGAACTGTACTACCTTCTGTGACAAATACAGCTTTACTGGAAATCATCACAGAATCACAGAATGGTTCAGGTTGGAAAAGACCTTAAAGATCACCTAGTACCAACCCCTCCACCACAGGCACGGTTGCTCGAAGCCCCATCCAGGGATGGGGCATCCACAACTTCTCTGGGCAACCCTCACAGTAAAGAATTTCTTCCTAATATCTGATGTAAGTCTCCCCTCTTTCAGTTTAAAACCATCACCCCTTGTCCTATCGCTCCACTCCCTGATAAAGAGGCCCTCCCCATCTTCCCTGTAGGCCCCCTTTAGGTACTGGAAGGCTGCTATAATAACGTCTCCCCGGAGCCTTCTCTTCTCCAGGCTGAACAACCCCAACTCTCTCAGCCTGTCCTCATAGGAGAGGTGCTCCAGCCCTCTCATCATCTTTGTGGCCCTCCGCTGGACTTACTCCAACAGGTCCATGTCCTTCTTGTGCTGAGGGCTCCAAAGCTGGATGCAGTACTCCATGTCGGGGTCTCACCAGAGGGTAGTGGAGGCAGAGAATCACTTCCCTCAACCTGCTGGCCACACATTTATTGATGCAGCCCAGGATACGGTTGGCTTTCAATGTCTTTTCATATATTGTCCTTGAGGTCTAAAGCCAAAAGATAAACTCATAAACGGCACTATATAAAACATTTCTGTTATTGTTTCCACTCAAAAAAGTTAAAGCAATGATGGCTACTGAAAAGTGTTCCTCATATGGCAATGCTTATTATGAAAGACCGCTGAAATATTAACATGAAAGCCCTCCATAACACCTCTTTAAGATGTTGCAGATGTTTTATACCATGTAAGAGAGATGATAAACCGCAACTCATACAAATCCCAGAAGAAAACTGCACACATCAGAAGCACAGTGTACCCCAAAAGACGACCTTCTTACAAATAACTTGCCATGCTAAGTCTTTATTCTTCTACTTTCCTTATAAAATAGAAGTTAATACTAAGAAGACAACAGAAACTAATGCTGTTGAAGCAACTGAATTAATTTTAACTCTAAAGAGATAAAATATTATGAATAAAAATAACATAAGAAGATAGTCTAAACAAACTAAAAATGGAGCAAGTAAATCGTTAGGAAGTTCTAGCAAATGAAGATAAAAAGAAATTGTTTTCAGGAAAAAGAAAAGCAGAATCCCACTGAAAAAAAATGGCCTAATATGTTATGGTGCCATTTCCTGGTATAAACTTACTATTGCATTAGCTTGTTTAGTGGCAGAGAATATTGAAAAATAAAGGATCCAAATTCAAGCAAAGCCTCAAACCCTATACTTATGACAGGAATATACAGATTTTTATGTAGATCTTTCAAGTGCCTTCATCAGCCCTCTACAAAATACAGTAACATCTCAAAAAAAAATTTCTTGCAATGAGGTTAATCTGCATACTGTACGACTCTGAGATAATTGAAATCAACTGAACCAAATTAAAAATTTGCAAAGTGCTCTTGAAGAAATGCTTTAAAACTTACCACCTTACTTAAAGAACAAAAACCCCTTTACATCATGTGAAACACTGTTTTACACTGATTCTTTTAGGATGGGTGAAGCCTGCAAGTGTTCTGTCTTTCCTTTCTATTTCATTATCACGACCAGTAACAAGACAAAAATTTACAGTATGCATCACTCACTCCTCAATGTTTAATGAACAAAATACATAACCAGAACTGAAGAGAAATTATTCCACAACAGACATATGGTGAAATTAATTACTGAAAGTCACCTATAAATCCATCGAAATTATTAACAAGTTCAAAGGTACATTGTATTGTGTAACAGGAATTAACAACCTAAGAAAGGATAGGAAGAAACAACATTATGAAAAGCTATGCTGCCTTCCTAGCAGAGTAACTGTTACCAGTCCTAAAAGCATCACACACAACACACAAACAACTGTCAAAGGAACTTGGAGATATAGGAGCATGATTCTCTTCCCACAAATGAACAGATGTCAGCAGAAAAGTAAGTCTCTTTTCCAATGATCTAATGAAAAAAATCAGTCGTGAAAGCCACAAGCTTCAGGTTTGACTTACAATCTGATTATGTGTGCATGACAGAAGTTTGAAATACTAAGTACAAAGTACTACAAATAGACCATCAAGAACATAAGAAACATCTACATATAAGGTCTTTCTTAGAAATTCACTCTTCTCAGTTTCTTAGCATCCAGCATAGATAAACTAATAGCAGTACTCCCACCTAAGGTCTGTATAAAGATGAAACAACAGCTCTCCTTTCAGAATGAAAACTGAAGGTTGAAACGTGTGTTTGAAGCACTGACATTCCATTGTATCTCACTATTGAAAAAAGCATGAATGTTGGTTATTAGGTACTACCACCTTCAGTTGATTACATAGTTTCCCAAAAAATGGCAAGGTATTTTATACCAATGATGTCGAGATGTATTCATTACACAGTCCACAATTACATCCTTGCAGTATAAACCAGACAAAACATGGAAAAATGTTTTATCTAAGAATCACTAAACATAAATACCACTGGCATCTCACCTTTAAGACTTTATTTTAAAATGACTTCAGCTCAACTATTGAAGTTTCAGTGAAACTAAACGACATCCCCTCTAAATCGAAGTAATTGAAAGTCACTGGGTGCTAAGCCACCCACGCACAAAGAGCAGCTGGCACACACTCACAGCCTGCCATTGCTTTTGTGTGCACCTGCTAAAGTTTTGACACACAGAGGCAATTCCTCATTTTACAAGACTCCAATTCCAACCCACTGATTGAATGTTTTTTCTGGTAAGAACTTCTTAATATACACGACTACTCCTACCTTGCTGTTTCCCTCTCAGGAATGCAGAAGACAAAGCTGAAACTCAGGGAAATCAGGCTTTTATCTCTCAAGTACTATGCTAGTGCCCAAGGACCTGCAACATTGTTCCTAGAAAGAGATAATCATTACACTCCCTAGCTCAGTACCACAGTAAAAATGTTTCTTAAAAAGCCATTTTAGAAAGAAGCTGCCCTTGTTATTAGAGAAACATCAGTCAGGAAAATGCTACTTGTTATTAACAGAGCCTCAAACTCGGGGAGATAGGTAAAGAATCTAGATTACACATATGCAATACTTCAGCAGGAATGAGAACACCACAAGGAACATAAAAGGCCTCACAACTTTTACAAAACAAAGCAGCAATCACGCTAAACCAAACAAATAACCCACAACCCCTATTTCCTTATTCTCAACCTAAAGACTTAATCAGCCTACCACACCTCTTGCTATGGGAGTAAATATTTGAGTATCATGCCAAAGAGTCACGATACTTCACAAAGTTGCTTGGCTTGCCTCACATGGGGACATTTCTATCTAAGTTTCATGGAACTGTACAGCCTACATTCCCCCCGCACTACTTACAAAGTAGAAAAATCCCAGGCATTTGGATTTTCCTGATAAGTTAATATTTATTTTCAAGAAACTAATTTTTCCTCTTTTAAACATGCCATCTTCTTAGATATGAGACCTAACCAGATATTCCAGTCTGTTCTTCTCCATTTTATTACAACGTGCTGAAGAACCTTTTCAACACAAGCTCATCCTTTTCTTCCCTTCTCCAAACAAATTTGTAAAACCTTCTTGACCATATTGCACAGATCTCAACTGTCATCACCCACTGCTTAGCAAATTTCCCAGGTAATAAAAAACATAGTTATTAAGATAAAACTTTTAACTATTAATTCTAAATCACTTGAAAGTAAAATTTTCACCATTCATAAATACAAGTACTAACCTACATCCTTGATCTACTAAATCCCAGTTTACATCAGTCAAAGCTCATAAGCCTGAAAGAGATCCCATTAAATTAAATAATTAAAGAAAATAACACATCTTAAGTAATTTTTGCTGATTTAAATAATGCAGCACAGCAACTACAATCTACAGGTAGAGCCAGGAAGCTTAGATGCAAAGTGGTAACTCAGGATATACCACACATTTTAGCACAGAAACAGACTGGTGGGGCCAGGCCAGGCAAAAAATAGAAGACTGCCCTGTAAGATTACCTTGAAGAAGGCATTAGTACTGCAATATCGCTTGAGTACCTGCAGACTTAATCAGCTTTCCAATTACCTCCCTCTCTTAAAAAAATCTGCTCCGAAAAGTTCCTGGTATACAATACTTACTCTCAAGCACGTTAATGGGTTTCACTGATGCTGCGAGACCGTTGCTCATCAAATGAACAAATATTGGTAAAATTAAATATATAGACGAGTATCTGCACTATTAGGATCTAAATAAAAGTAGGTCTAAGGGTTATGAACCCATACTGGAATCTTCAGAACAAAACCGTTTATCAGTGTTCCTTAATGGACCTTCATACGATTTTCCATTTACTAATCGTGAATTTGAACTTATTTTCAGAAAAAAACTAAGATAAACCACATTTCATTAAAATGCAGATAATGTGCATCATGTCTTATCAATCACTGCACTTTACTGCTTTGTCCCTTTTATAAACTATGGTCTTAATCTTTAACTTTTCTTTCACCTGAGCATTTGACTTCTTTCCTGACAAGTTCTATCCTAAGACTTGTTAACAATTTCTACATTTTATTTTTTTTAAAATCAGGTTCTTTATAACCATTCCGATAGCTGCACTCATTCCATTCTCTATCCATCTCATGTCTCAATTACAGCAACATCATTTTCTCTGGTACTGAGATTATTATTTCACCCGTATATGTTTCTTGAGTGTTATCTCTCCTTGTCTCTTTGCATCAATCAAACATTAGCTTCTTAACCTCACTTTCAAGGGCATTGCTGGCCAATTACAGCTCTATTACCTCATTATACCACAGGACTACTGTTTGTTTTTCATGAGACTCCAACACTCCCTTGTACATTTCAACAAGTATTTCCTGCATTTTCTTAGGCTGCTTATGTGCTAAGCCCCTGCAAACACGACAAAGGTCCACCCCACTGCTACCCTTTTCTTGCAAGGCTTACCAAAAGAAACAGCTAAGATGCTGCAGTTGAGATCACTGCACACCACGCTGAACAATATTTGGTTTTGCACAACTCTGCCATTTGGCACGATCAGTAAATGACCCATCTTCTGCTGGAATTGAAAGTTAGCTGAACTGGGGATGGTCTTTGTACTCTGTGTTTGTGTAGAACACAGCTCAACACAAGCTCACTATGTGACTAATGGTTCTAGGCACTAAACAAATACAAACATAAAATACATTCCAACTATTGATTCCCCTAAATACTCCCCTAATTGTGACTGACTTCATATAAAGAGGGGGAAAAACTTCAGGAAAATTAGACATCATAACAGACAGCTAAAACAGGAACAATTTACCCAATTATTGGGGAAGGGGGGGTGGGGAGGAGATAGTAGTGTTGAGCATTAGAAACATTACCATTTCCTCTACCAAAATATTCCTCTACTGCAGAAAAAGCCAACTGTACTGTAGCAGAGGTATTGTCTTGGGTTCATACATACCAATTATTTTTCCACTCAGAGCAGAAAAATTTTCCTACTCACAGAGTAAGCAAACGCTTATTTGAAAAATATTATTAGAAAAGTAACACTATTTACCTTCTTTGAATAAATTAAGTATCTGGGGGGAAAAAACAATGTGTACAAGAAGCATACCCCACACTCAACAAAAATGCCTTCAATTACTCTGCCAACCAGAATTTACAAAGTGAGGTTTACACGTCCACTCGAGTTGTGCACCCATCATGAATGAGAAAGAATCCAGCAATCAAACGCTGCCTTTCCAAAGGATTTACAAAGCAGACAGAGATCCAAAAGGCACACCCATCCTCACTCATATCTGCTTCCCCCAAGTATGACAAAAGCGAGACTGCCTCTCGACTCTCCAGTGCAACTGCTGTCATATTTCAGAAGTTCTTCAGTACTTAAATAACACTCCAAACTCAAATCAAGTGGATGTCATTTCATTGCACAATGCTGGAAAAATATTGTTTACTTAATATGGAACTACACAAAAGCATGTTGGACTATTTCTTCGGTACCAGCTGATAAGAAGTGATTTACACGGTACCTGCCTCCTAAAAAAATACTTGCTAAGCATTAAGCATTACATTAACAGATACGATGATAAAATGGTGGTTTCTTGCTAGTACACAGGAGATTTTACCCATTCAAGTGAAGAGTTTTAAACAGTTACTTCAAGTAGACAGTCTGATCAAAGAGAATCCGGACAAGTTATTAGAATTCGCTGCTTTTTGTGTTTTGCTCCTAGTGTTTTAAAACACTATATTGCTTTGCACTTGCACATTAAAGAATATTGAAATATTGTACAGATGCAGGTATTGTTGCAATATTAATTTGATTTAAAAAAAAAAACAACAAACTTTATTCCAATTTTACAACCAACTAAGAGAGAGAAAAATAAGTTTACTTTCCCAAGACCAGAAAAGAGTTCCACAATAAACCCCAAGAAAAATTCAGGTCTTGCAATAAGTGCTTTTTAACTCACTGTAAGACTGCACTCTTCCTTTGAAAGATGTAAAAAGTAACAAAACTATGTACAAACCACAATGCCAGAAAGCAGTTTTAGCAGTCTAACGCCCTTTTTATTGTAAATGACAAAGCAGAAGCAGAGTTCTGACTAAAGAAAAAAGTCAAGGAAAAGGTATTAAAGACTCTCACGTGTAATGATTTCAAATTTCAATACCACTGAAATTAACAGAAAAATAAGTACACCTGAAATTAAGCCCTGACTTGTTCTTGTCACCTAGCAAGAAATACAATACTGCTGCCATTCTCCTCTTAGAACGGAACTTGTAGTGGAGAAAAAACAGCAACCCAGACTAACAAATTTATTGCAGATAATTCCATAAACAAAGTTAGTGTAGAGGGTCAGCATTTTAATAAAAACCAGAAGGTTTCCATTAGTGTAATACTATTTTTTTTCCCCTTCTCCTCCCATCCAGCTGAAGCATTGACATGCATCCGAAGATGAACCTCTAAACCTTCTGCCAAGAGAGCACTGGGACTGAGGTACGTAAACTCACTAGGGGCAAAATGAAACAAGCTGATTGGAATTTCAGCTTTCACTGAACAATTTGTTCACCAACACAAGGAAAAAGCTGAACATATCTGCACTTTGGGGAATTCTTTTTCTACCAAAAAGAATTCAAGTTGCTGAAAAAGTATGCACACGTGTGCTACGAACAATGAAAATTTAATCTGAAATGTGTTAAAGAACTTCCCCTTCATTAAAAAAAAAAAAAAGCAAACAAACAATCAAAAAAACCCCCAAAACTCCCTGCATTACTCAATTACTGGCTTTACCAAGAATGCTAAAAAAACTGCTCTGCAAATGTAAGGACTGAAGTATTGAACTACTGTATTAATAATAGAGGACCTCACCCAATCAATCCAGTATAAGAACTAATTTAAATACCCATATGAACTTTTAGACATTTTAGACTTAGTTCAGTATGTCTATAGCATCAGTGAGAACTCTACACAAGCATTAACACAAACCTTCTGTCTTCCAGTACTTACTTGCAAACTGCTGAAAGCACAAATCATACCTACTAGGACACCCCTCACCAAGAATAGAAACCTGTACACATTGACAACAGACTTTTCTCCACTCTTGCTCTTCTCCATCCCAAATTCTGATGGGTTTACCATTCCAAAGGATCATCATTTTGACAGATACACACTCTGGAAAGAAATCCTCTGCTTAGCTGAGATAAAAGATCTTGCAATCTCGACCAACCTCCTGCTATTCTCACTCAGGAAAACAAAGTGCAAGCTGCAGCATTTAGATTCTTGGTATAGGCAACTCTCAGATTTTGTAGCATAAATAAGGATACTACATACATTTTTTAAAACACAGAAATATTTTTCTTGTGTTCAGCATTTCCAGATTAGTAAAGTCCTGTGTACGTTGGTACAAACTTTCTTGAAAAGCATATATATTTCAAAATACATACACAAGTGGGGCCATAAATAAAAACAGATGCCATTTTAATAGATATCAGGTAATAAAGAGTTTTCAAAACTGAAAAAATAATTTCTAAACAGATACTCAAGGGCACAAACACGTACGCATTCTTAAATTAAATTAAGTTCAACATCAAAACCCAACCGATAAAGTCTCAAGACAATGACTCACCCCTTCCTGGAAAAATCAGTAAAAAGGTCATATGTTTATGAACCAGACAATTGCTGGAAAGATACAGACAAACATTATTTCTAACTAAAACTCGATACAATTGTTTTCATTCCAAAGCCTGAAGTAACTACATGTTCAATAATCAAGTACTTGATCCTTACATAACTTTCTATTTGGAAATCTCAGAGGTCTTCACAAGAATGAGATAAGCTGCACAATACTCCTTGTGAAAGACTACAACCTCTCAGAGGTTAAGCATTTTATCCAGCATCTTACCCAGGACAGAGGAAATGTATGGCCATCCCATGCATCTGGAAAACTCTGTAATTTCATACTTCAGCCACAAGACACATTCCTTGCACACATTTGCAGACCAGAACAGCAAGAACACTGAATGAAAAGAGAATCCATACAGAGTAACGCTCGCAATCTTTGGGTTAAGTTAGAGGAGAAACGGGGGAAGAAAAAAAATCCATGTTTCATCTCACACAACACCTAGGTATTAAATATAATATTGCCTTTAACATAGTATATGTTAGCACACTGGAAAAGAAGTTTATGAAAGATTAAGATTCAAAAGCACAAAAGAATTTCTACATGGGATGTCTGATATTTAGGGTAACTTTCAATGTTTTTTTAACTGTTTAAAAAAACAATTTACTAGCATTAACAATGCTAGTGACTACATAAACACAGTCATACCAATTGTAGAGAAAGGTTTCTCAGTTTCAAAATGCTTTCACAAAGTCTTTTATTTAGCTAAAAAAATTTCTTTTTTCAAATTCAAATTTTCACTGATCTAGTGAACAAAAACATTATAAATTAGCTACTTTTCAAAGTCAACTTTTCCATATTTACATCAAGTGAATGTTTTCCATATAATTAAATTTTGCAATTTTTAAGATTAGACAACATCACCACACAATTTATCTTCTACAAAAAGAGAATATATGATTTTAAAACAAGAAGGAAGCACTGTCTGAAACAGGCATCGAAAGCCTAAGAACATTTTTAACAGCTTTCGAAAAAACACTGATGCAACTGAAAATTATTTCATATTTTTGTAAATAAAACTTGGGTTTAGGCATGGAATTAATTTTGTTTAAGGAAAGATTAAAAAGAGCACATCACCAAATGTACTTTGATCTTTCTTTGGTCAAACGTAACTCATTTCTAAAATAGTATTCTACAGTGCCAGTGGTTTCTTAATTATAAAAGATGGTGTGCTTCTGGCCCCAAGGAGCTCTCAACAATAGTATCATTAAATCTTCTATAGCCTTTTTTTTTTTTTAATCATAAAATCTTAGTTCAAAAGCCCTCAGCAAAACTTCTGCTTTAAATATTTATCAAGAGGTGAGAAACAGATGGCTAGACTGGTTTTACAGACTGAAAATGTTCTGACATGGTATTCAAACTCTTTTTCTGCCAACTGCTATTAAGGGGTTCACAGAGGTTCGAATGACAGAACGTGCATCAGAAGTTGAAAAACATCCTTCCTGATTTTTTTAAAGAGACAGCACAAACACTTTAATTAATTTCCAAGGAAGCCACTTCAGAGTGCCAATCACAGAGAGTTTCACTTGCCTCCACTCATTAAGCCAAGAACTTCATTATCAACCAACCTCCAGTTTCCAAAGCTCAGCGAGCCTTTAGCGTCAAAGCAAATGCACTACATATGCAATTTAACTGAACAAAAACCCAAGAGGACAATAACCAGATACATTTTGTTATGTTAATGTTATTTGTGCACTTCACACCCATCACAAAAAGAACTCCAGATGCACAGAAACATACACACTGAACAGATGCTCACGTTGAGTAGATTCTTTAACATATCAGAATCCATCATTTTTATTTCCAAATACTTCAAGTTACTAAAAATACCCAATTTTGCTTTCATTCATCTATTCTTGCCTTGGATATTGCAGTACAGTTTGACAGAAGTCAGACAGGGGCACCTTATTCAAGAAAGTATGCAAGTCTGCCCAGGACTTCAATGTGTAAACCTTCTTACTGCTCATGAGGTGAACATAAGCATGCTGCATTTGAAAAAAAGCACGTTAAAAAAAGTTAAAACTCTGAAAAGCATCTCTAAATAAACAGCAGCAATTTTCTATTACTAATGAAGTGCAGCAATGCTACTTTGTGATTACGTGCCCCCTTTCATCAGATGATTATTGCTTTACAAATATTACCTAGGAAAATATTAAATATTACAGATGGGAAAATTTAGCACAAAAATATAACTTCAACTGAATTACAGAAGACTAGACTTCCCAGTTCTCACTACTCTGTTCTAACTCTCTCTTAATAGAGAACATTATCCTGCAAGGCGCTTCACTGAAGCATCTTAGTTTTTGTGTGGACGTATCATAAGGAATAAGCTGCAAAGTGACCACAAAGATAAATGCACTAATGAGAATAAAACTATTTGTGGAATAATACTTTCAAAATCGATCAAAATTTTTTGTTGTGACAAAAAAGCGTAAAAGGGGAACACATTTCACACACTGTAGAAAACGTAGATCGAAACAGTTCTAATGACAGGGTGGCTTAAATGAATCAATATTTATTATACTATTATTAGTTCACATTATTTCATACAATGCTATCGAAGGAAATACACTTATAATTGGAAGCAGTAACACAACAGGGACCATAGACATACCGAAAAGCATACAGTGCTTCTAATTACTTCAGCCTCCCCAAGACATACATGTTTTGGCCAAAACACACTCCCTTCAGAGAATGATAGTGTACTTATAAAATGGTCACTTGAAAAACAAAAAGCCACATAATCCATAAACAGAAATAGCAGCTACAGAATTTAAAGAATTAGAAAATATTGGCCCATCAAAGAAAATCTTTCCCTTGTCAGGTCCCTGATAAAACCATTTAAGAAATAAGAGTAGCTATGCATCATTCCAATACCAGAACAGCCATATTAAATAAGTACCACACAAATACCAGGCATGAGTTGCCTGCCTAATTCCCTAATTTTTCTTCTGGCTGCTTATTTGTCTCTAAATTCATATATGCACACTTTTTACTTTATCAGAAATAGCATTAAGACTCCAGAAAAAAAAGAAAAATATCAGAGCTGTGAATCAGCATCACATACAAATAACAGTAATCAGCATGAAGAGATACAATTCGAGAAGGCAGAGTTAAGGAGATATTAAAACAACCGATACAAAATCATGAGATTTGCCTCAGGGAATCAACAAAGCCTGCCTACATACATACATGCAAATGTTCTGAAAACCTATCATCTAGATACCAGTCTTAATCCTGAAAAAGTCCACTTATGACCACAGGTGCAAGTGCTAATGAGGGAGAGCTTTAGGCTCAACGAAGTCTCCAGAAAACCTGTGCAGAACAGCTCTCTGCAGCTGGAGACACTTAACACCCTGAGTTGCTTATGCCCTGCTGCCATGAGCAAACCCAGCATGGCTTGGGCTGCCTTCTGAAGCTGCAGCGATGCTAGCAACAGGGAACGATGAAGGAAAAGCTACAGGAGAGCAGAAACACATCTAAGAGTTTACTGATTCCTTGTTCAGAGCCCTGCCTTTGTAGCTCCACAAATACTCTTTTTCCTTGTGTTTTTAACTTAGATTTAAGCTTATTTTTATTAATTTAATTTTGTGCCAGATTAAAAAAAAATAATCTCCATTTGCCCAACACAAGTTGTTGAAACAATTAAACAAAAATACTCTTCCTAAACAGCGAGAGAAGCACTAAATATTTTTCCAACTAAGAAAACAGTTTGCTTTATAACTCTAAGAGATTTTTTTTTAAAGGATGACTAGATTCAACATAAAAAATAACCCACTTAAAAGGCACAGTTTAATGTAAAAACTTGTATTGTGAGGATCTAGTTGTATAGTTACAAACAGATCATTTTATGCCTAGTTACCTCATTAGTGCAGAGTTGCAGACATCTCCCAATATCAAGCAAAAAATATATTGAATTTTGCTGAAATAAAAGTGTTGTAGTAAAACTTTTAGCTTAAAGATCTGGCCTTATCTCTTCAAACTAACACATAAGAATTAATGACTTAGGAAACAACATAGAGTAGGTCTAGATAAAATAGCCAGTTTCATGACACTGTGAACGAAATGCCTGTCGTTAAAAGGAAGCCTGAGGTCAAAATCCACCTTTTTGTATATACTTCTTAAGCACACAAGGAAGATAAACACTTTCATACAAAATAAACTACAAAACCTTAACTGTCATTTACAAGCTAAACAAAGAAAATAAAATTAAGAGGCTGCCAAAATGAACAGAGATGAGTAAGCCAAAACTCTGTTTTCTAAGGCAGTACATACTTAAGCGCTTACAGAAGAAAATTCAGTGCTCTCCTAAAACGCAAACCCCAACTCTTCCAAAACACTGACCTACAACCTCTCATCTGAAGTATGAGCTACAAAGACACACTTGTGCTGTCAATATAAATCATGGCTTCTACTTACTGTTAATATTACAACAGTTTTATATTTCAGTTTTGTCACAGCAGTGCTGTCAGTACTTCACAAGTGTATTTTATCTGAATTCTCATCATGCCTATAAATCATAGTTAAGTAACAAGGTACTGTACAAAACACTAAAGCAACCCCTAAATATCTTTAAACCAGGCTTCTTCACAAAGCATGCCTGATGCAATGCTTTTACATCTTTATTTTGCATAGCCAGACACAACTCAGGTGGCTTCAGGAGCTTCACCGGCCCAACTCCTGTAGCCCACCCGCACACTGACCGCAGTGCCACTGCCTGCCTTTGACTCCCCAGCTCACTCCCGCAACGAGTTGTCTCTGTGCTAAGCAGATCTTTGCTCCTCTAGAGACTAGTAGCCCTGTACTAGAAACTACTGATAAAGGAATTTAGTTCAACTTTAAAAAAAAAAAAAAAAAAGTATAATGCTAGGTCCAAGTTAAGAGTTCCCGAATAGACTTCAAGCTGCGATGTTTAGCTTTCTGTAATTAATTTTTCCTGATGGCCAAGTGTCTGTGCTTCACAGTCTTTAAAAGCAAATAAACGAAGGGCAGGCTGCGTTTAAAACAGGGACGTTAAACCCTCCCTGGTACAATTTTTTTTTTTGCTTAAGCTTTCCCACGATCAGTGTCAGCTCCAGCAGCAGGAAATCTGATAGAGAAAATAAAACATCCCACAACTGCCTGCGCGCAGACACCGCTGTGCTTCACTCCGGCAGATTCCCCCGGGAGAAGCCCCTTCTTTACTGCCCTCGGCACAGCCAAAAACCTTCGGAGGAGGAGTGGAGATTTAAGTAAAGCGCTAACGCAGACACAAGCGCACAGACACTGTCTGTCCGTCTTCTTGCTGCCAATTGTTCGTATTTAAAAAAATAAAATACAACACAGCATTAGCCAGCGTGCTGGGGTGGTTGTAGAGACAAAGCTGTGTAATAGCTGCTTCCAATTAGGGGCGACAGCTCAAAACGCTTTACTCGTCAGAGCAGTCCGGCGGTTTTCGGGAGAGGGGCGGCCCCGCCACCGCCGCCCGGAGGGTGCCCGCTGCGGGCCGCGGCCCCTGCCCGAGCCGCGCTGGGACCCGCCCCACGCCACCCCCCGGCCCGAGCCGCCTCGCACCGAGAGCCCTCCCCTCCCTTCTCCTCAGAGGAAGGCGGGGGGGGAGAGCGGGGGGCGCACACAAAGAAGCCCGACCTGCTGCGACCGTTACCGGGAGAACGGCAGCGGACGAGGCGGCGCGTCCCCCACCCCACTCCTCCGCCCCGGTGAGCGCCATGGCCGCGCCAGGCGGCGCCCGCGCTCCCGCACCCCGGACGAGGCGCTCCCCGACCCGCCAGCTCCCCCCCCGCCTCAGCTCCCCCTTCCCCAGCGCCTCGTCGCTCCCCCCTCCGCGCTCCCCTTCCATCCCCGGCCTCCCCCCGCCCGGTGCCCGCCGCCCCCAACGCCGAACAAAGCGCCTCGGCGGCCGGCCGGCTCCGCGCCTCCCCCCGGGGAAGCCGCCTCAGCAGACAAGGGAAGGGCGGCGAATCCCAGACACAATGAGAGGCGAGCCGGGACTCACCCACAGCTCCGTGCCCCAGCTCATGGCTGCTCCGCGGGGCAGCGCCGGCTCCAGCAGAGATTAGGCGGCGAAAGGAGGCGGGGGGTGGGAGGGGGGATCCCGCCGTGCGGCGCCGGTGCCCTCGGTCACTGGGGAGAGGCGAAAGACGACGACGGCAACGAACGACGGTCGCTCCCAGCTCCAGCTCCGCCTGGCTCGGGGAAGGGGGGGAGCCGCGGAGGAGACTGGGAGAGGGGCGGGCCCGGCTGAGGCGACGGGGGGACGGGACAGGGTGAGGCCGCCGCGCCGCGGGAGGGAGGCCGGTCGCCGACATCGCCGCCGGACCTTAGGTCCGGCGGCGATGTCGGCGACCGGCCTCCCTCCCGCGGCGCCACTCGCAGCCCGGAGCCCCAAAAGCCGGGGGAGGCGAAGGAGGAGGGGGCAGCTGGCGGGAGGAGGCGACGAGGCCCCGGGTCTTTGTATCCCGGGCGGCTTCGAGGCCTCCTCTCCTCCCACCCACTGTCCCCCCGGTAAAAGCGCTGACTCACGCCCAGAAGACTGGCGGGAGGGCCTGGCTCCTCACCTGGCGCGATGGCGAGGAAGAGAAATAAACAGTGAAGGATTTTTATTTTTTAACCCCACAGGTGTGTGAGTAAATCATAAATTCAGGAGTTCGGGAAGGTGAGGCTGACATCCGAGGGAAAAAAGCTATTTTTAATGGAGTACTTGGATGAATTACATCGTCGAACAATTATAACAGGGGGTTTCCTCAGCAACGAGAAAAGTAGGGGATTTATCCTCGTCAAAAGTTATTTTTTTTTTTCCCCAAAGTGTCCGTTAGGAAGCTACTAATATAGAAATCAGAGGCTTTGAAAGCCACCCGAATTAAATGCCCCTCTCAAGGCATCGATTTCTAGATTTTTCTCGCATTTTTACTTAAAATCATTTCTACAAGCTGCAATAAAAAAAAAAAAATCAGTGAAAATAATGCTGTCTTAAGTCTCTATGTCATGAAACAAAAATTACTTTAATTATTTTTTTGTTTCCAAGTCACCTTTCAGGGAATGTTCTTTGCACCACACTTAATTTAGGTTCAGTCCTATTTTCCACACGAAAGGAAAACACAAGTTCTTCTAGATCGATATGAAATTAGAATATTACTAGGATCAGAATTTATCAAAATAAGCAGATGAGGCCACAGATCTACAATGTAATTTCTGGAGTGAGATATTTAATCACATTACACGAGAAATGCATTTGGTCTGTGGGGATCCACAAAATGAGTAAGTGTGTGCCACATGCTGTGGTGGCCTAGATGTATGTTTTAGCAAGCTGGCGGTCACATAACCCCCAAATTTTAGACTCTGAAGATTAAATTCCACACTTGGGCAAACTTCAATTGAACTCCAACACATTAACTCGGCTTGTAGATTGCATGCATTACTGAAAATACTCACCAAGTAGAATACATGTATACGATTTGGGTAATGAAGCAGAAATAAACAAATTCTAAAAAACGATGAATAATACATATTTGAATTCACTCAATTTACATGCCTTTCAGGATTAGGAAAAAATAATTTCCATTAAACACTGTAAACTTCAGTCAACTTTTTGCTTAGCTACCAGTTCACCACACACCTTTATACGATTCTTAAAAAAATATATAATCAGATGATACAATGAGATAACCTGGTTCAAAACATAATTAAGTAAAAATTAGAAGAATGTGCTCATTTTATATGCTTTTTAATATATCTTTTAAATTAATACCCCTGCTATAACTTGCTATATATATAATTATCTTAGAAAGAGGGATTTCAAAAATAGTGCATTAAGTAGAATCCATATTCTGCTGTCTCCTAACGAATCAATTTATACATGCACCCAATGATCTGGGCACCTTTCTTTTTGGATGTCTGATTTGGCACATCTTTTTAAAATTTTAAATAATTTTAAGAAACAAGCGTACACTGAACCTTTAAACACTGAGGGTGAGAGTCCTGACTATTTAAGTGAATTAGAAATTCGCTGCTGGCTTCAGGACAGTCAGGATTTTTCACTTTCTGATCATTTCATGAAAACTCATCTTTCCAATTGTTTCAGCTTAGCTATATAAAAATGAATCCTAAAACATAACCTTTGAGTTAAAATTTTCAATCTTAGAAGCCCCAATGGAGTACTGAAAATTAATCTCCTGGAAAATGGATCCTGAATTCTGGATCTATGGATCCGAAGTTTTGAAAGTCAAGCGCATACTTGGCACTCAGATTTGAAATACTGGGCTTTCATTGCATGCAACATCCAGAGAGTTTCAAAGTGTAATATGTATTTATATATATATATATAAAAAAATATTTGTGGTTGGTTGATTGATACCTGCACCCTCAGGTTCTTTTACTTAACTCTAATTTAAGAATTAACTAATTACTCCTATTTCTGCAAAATATGCACAGCCAACATTCTCAACATGTCAGGATTTGTTTTCAATTCAGAGCAATATAAGAAAATTTAATGTTTTATGATGATCTCTAGCCATTTTAGGAGAAGGAAAGTGCAGCCTGTATCATAGGTACATAAATACAATACTTAGCTTCTCAGTAATGCTTTAAAAGCCTAATTCTAGCTAATGAGAGGTTTTCCCAGGACAAACATGATTCCTACTTTCCATGCAGCTCTCTTCAAAAAACATCTTTACTAGCCCTAGGGTAAAGCAAGCGTCAGGAGCTGAATGATGTTGCAGAGATTCTGGGTAACTTCACAACCCCCAGAACAGGTTGAGAAGCTGCTCTGAAATAGTGTGTAAAATAGGATGGGCGTCAATCACAGCAGCCTCTGGGCTATAGCTACCTTTTAAGCGCATACGTACACTATAAAGAGGAGCAGTCAAAAGATATTACTGGACAGGCTTTGAGTAAGCTAGCATCGGAATAGGAAACTATATCCTTGCACAAGAGCACTACTGCAGTCTGGCTAATTATTCTTGTTCAGAGGTTAACAATTAGACTTGGGAAGTAAAGCTGATAAGGCCAGAAGCTGTACACATTAACATACTGTTTCTGGGACACAACCTGGTGCCTCTGCATGGAAGCATGATGAGACATTTAGCTATATCAGCTCGTTCACAACCAGCTCAGATCTTGGACCTTCCTTGTGCAATGCAGAAACACCCCTAGAGAATTAGCACAAAATCTGACTCAAAGGGTACAGTTCACAATTATCTGAGATACTTTACCCAAAGAAGCAACAGCTATCAGCAGTAAGTGAAACAGACTGGAGAGAATTGGACAACGTATATACACTATATGAAAATAGAGCAATGATTCCTTCCAATATTCCTGGAAAGTAAGTATTTCTTAATCTAATCCAGACATATTATTATTTTAAAACATAAAAAAAAAGTAAGCTTTGAAAGTCGGTGTGATATAGGATAAAAAACCTTCATAACACCTTTTATACGGTTTTCATATTACAAGATTCAAAAAAAATCCTGAAGTGCAAAGTCTATTTCTTGCCAACAGATTTCAGTGGGTTTATTAGTGTTTTAATTGAAATATGGGCACAACTATTCTGATTTTTAGTTTGCTTTCAACCTGTACTTCTTCCAAAAACTGAAATACATTTAAGTATCAGGTACGTATATGGAGGTGTGCATTTCATCTTTACTTAAACCAGGAGCCACCTCTTCATCAGTAAAGAGAAGATCAAAGCTCATTACAAAAATAAACTACAAAGGTAATTGTTTGTAAGTTAGTTAAAAGACAAAAAGCACTTAGATAAGTTATCACAGATCCTGGAATTCATAAGCAATATATTCAGACCATGGGATCAAATAAAATTTTAACTCGTTAAAAATAAAACAAGACTTAGCAGCGTAACACTTACCATTTCAGTGTAGCAAGAAGTCTGGCATCAGTCATCGTTCGGCCCTTTTCCTGCTTGAGCACACTCTTGCTTTAGGAGATTCCCACCTATATCCAGAGCTATGCTCTCTTCCAGTTCAGCATTTCAGGACATGAAATGACCTAGCTATGAGGGAAGGAGTCTACTGCATCTCGGCAGGAAATTACCAGAAACGTTATAATTAATCATTTAGAATTTTGACACTGTTTCTGTTATCAGGGATTGCAACTGGCCCTAGCCCCAGAAGTAATTAAACAAATATTACACTACAGATTTGTAGTCTTCTAGTCACATCCTTAAAAACATTAGTCTTGGAGAGAAAAAAAAAAAAAAAGATAAAAAAAGTCTTACTAAAGGGACTCAGGAATACATTAAAGACATTTAAGTAATTTTTACACACAGCAGAGGCTTTGTGATAAATTACATTGCTCTAGTATCCTTGTAAACCACTAACATTTATTTTCTGGGAGATGGTGACAACTTATTTTTAGATTAGAAAATTTAGTTTAGCTGTTTTCCCCATCATTGACTGATTAATGCAGGCTTTAAAAGAAAACGGCCCAATTTTATTTTTAGTGCAAATCCACATCATCCCAATATTACAATAGTATTTTAATTCTGTTCACTTCTCAACAGAATATACTCGACTTTACAAGTGTACCTAAGGATATTATCTTGGCAGAACAACAATTTGCATGATTAATTTGGAGTGGCAGAAAAGCTGTCTGGCACTCCCTGTGGGCACACTTTCCAAAGACAGAAGCAGCTTAGCTTTCCATTGCCACAAAAATCAGCAGGACCAAACAAATTACTTCCAAATATCTCTTTCTCAGTGTGAGGTGCCATTAATCCTTTTCTCTGCTAGCCAGCAGTCTCTTTGTCATATTAAAATTGGATTTTTACTCCACAAAGAAAATGAAGTGTTGCAAAAACCCTAAGTGTTATCTCTTTTTGCTTCAAAACCAAAAGAATTAAGCTTCTCCCATCCTTTACACATGCATTCCCCCCCCCATCACCACCACTCGAAGTGCTCTGATTTTTAAAAATACTGCTGTTCATAACGCCTCCATGTGGTGAGCAGGTTATCACTACTTTACAGCTCAGGAAATACTTTGAGACAAAAGAATAGGTGTCTTTGACACTTCAACTTGTGCCAAGTTCTCTGCAACTTCCCCTGTTTCCCAGAAGCTGGTTATTTAACCGTAGCCAGCAGTATGCAAATAGTTTGTAGCCGTGCATCTGACTCGAAGCTTATTTCCACTGGGTTCCTATTTTCAACTGTTAGGCAAAATAAACTTAACAGTCTTACTCTTGAGTACAAATATTTATTTTTTTTTAGCAAAAAATTAGCAGGAAACTATATCTGTTAGACCGCACTACCCCTGCTTCAAGGCAGAAGGAAAACTGCACTTAGTGCAGCCTCAGCCACTGCTTAGGGTGACCTAATCCTAATTTTTCTCCTGTGTCTGAATTTGTGTGTGAAGAGCTGTATCCCCCCATTTTTTTTTCCAGTCTGTACTGAAATGCATTTTATACAGCAGAAGAAAGGTATGTTTCTTCTTTTTCTCTCATGTCAGCAAGAAAAACAGAAAGACATCACCAGTGATGGGATAAAAGAACTGAAAGGACACTACTTACACCAGCTATAAATAGGAAGAAAATGAGAACTTCCATCTGCTTTTGTGAAATATCCTGTGTTCACTCTTTTTGCCTGCACTATAGCCAAGAGCACATCTTTCCACACCATATGTAGCAGAGAAAATGTGGTGTCAATCAGCATCAACTACCAATATTCTAAGTACGAACAGCCTCCTATTTCACAGGAATTCGCTTTTTTCCAGTGAAGCAAGACCATCACATGATAATTTAACATTTCCTTTTGATAACATAAGACTCTATCCCAAGCTGAAGGCTGGAAAATTACAAAATATCAGGGAATACCCATAAATCATTATCTCAAAATATAATTTTCAATTCTTTAATGCTTGCATTATCTGCTTGAATATTATAAATCCATTTGCTTTCATTGCACACACTTTCAGAATTATATCAAGACATAACCATAAACACCAGGACTTTGCTACCTTAATTTCTGATATCTCCAGTTCACCTAACCCTTGTCTTCCCTATTGTTCCATCCATGCACATTTGCTTACATTAAAAGAACATTAGCATATCTAATATGCAGAGTTAGGTATAGCTATGGTGAATTCTGGTAGTCAAAGTTTTTCATTACCACATTATCTACAGGCATAAAGATTATTAGTTTTGCTAAAGATTATTAGTCTTGAAGAGTAACTGCTACCTGCATCGATTAGCTAGCAGCTTTCAAGCAGAGTCTGTGGAATGACTGTATCAATATTGAAAGATGGAGAGTCTGCCACGGTACTAATTCAAGCTGTAGAAAAATGAATAGCAGATGAATGCGCAGCTAAGGATCAGCTAAGGATCTGAAAATGGGCGATTTTCAGACTTGCTAAAATATTTTACCATCATCTGACTTTGAATTATGATCAGAAGCACAAATATATATGCAATCGTGCAAAGTCTGCCTTAACATTTGAACATAATCAGTATCCTGGGTTACTGGTTAATCCTATTAAAGGAATTTTAATTTAAAACTGGTTCATGAATTACCACCATAGACTACAAGGTTCAGTTAACAGTTTTTCAGTAGTTTTAACCCATTTCCCGAACTTGGCAGCCACCTGCTGGCCAGCGAAAGAACAAGCAATATAACGTAATACCAACCTGTTTCTGCTGTAATCAATCAGATCCTATTTCATTGAATAACGTATGAGTTACATTAATTTGAAACTGAGAATGTGAATGATCCCTTGATTGCCCTACCTTCCATATCACTGCAGGTCTTGACTCCTCTCTTTTAAAGGATTTAATTTCAGTGGTTTAATTTCAGGTGTCCCTCCCTTCTTATTTTACACCCGTGGTGGTTCCTCCTTTTCTCATGAGAAAGTTCACGTCCACGTTGCATAATACCACATTTAATTCGTGAAAGAAAAACTGTCAAAGGATCACAGTCTGAAAGGAAACTCAAGAGTAATTCACATATCCAAGAAAACTCTCCCCCTCCCACTATTAATCACCTTAAAAGAACAGGAATCGGTAAATACAATGGGAATGAGAACACAGTGTGCTGTGCATAGAATAGGTATCCCACTAAACAAATCTATTACCTTTCCGTGTCTCCCTATCGCATTAATAAAGATAGCTACAACTCCATTTATCATTCTTATTTGTTCCAAGTGAGACTATGATCAGAGACTAACTGCAGAAATTTTCAAGTAATCACAAAGAAACAAAACAACACACACACACAAAAAAAATCACTTGTTCAGGAAGGAATTTTATTTTTGTGACATGACATCTTTGGAGCTGTATTTAACTAAATTAAAAGACCAATGCTTGCTCTTTGGACTTAAAAGGCAGATCAAATCTATCAGGTAGCCAACTGAATCCTAGTAAGAGACTTTCCCCACACACACCCTTGTGTTCGCATATTCTTCCCTTTGAGACATGGTGAGATGCAAAGGGAAGAATATACACAATTTCTTAAAACTGTTCTTTTCCCTCCCTAACCCACTCACCTTCTAGTAGCCAGGGTTTTTCAATTTGGATTTACCACTACCGTGGGTATTCTCCTTACGTACAGGTCTCCTAAGCTGACGAACTTTTGAAAAGGAAGTACACAGAACATAAGGGTTCGGTTGTGTTGCTACTACCTTTGTGTCTTTAATAGCTAGTCCACAAAAAGATGTTACCGTTTCCTATGACCTTTGTCTTTCAGGCTAAAAAAAGGCACCATTTTCAGCACCAGGTAGAAAATTTGATTGACTCTGAGGACTAAACTGCCCCTCTGGGTTGGAATATATACACCACTGAGGCAGGCTACAAAAATATATCCGAACACAGATACATGTGAAGAAAAAAAAAAGAATAAAAATAAAATCTATTTCAGCATTCAGAAGCTTTATTCTGCCTTCATAAAGGAGAAACTTTTAAAGTATGCTATTACAACACAGTCAATACCAGATATTTCATTTTAGGGCAACGTCCAATTCTCAATCCCTTTTCCACATCATTAAAGCAAAAACACAGTTAAAGCAATCAATGAAATGCCCTCTCCCCCCTGGCTTGTCTGCTACTCTAGTTCTTCCCACAGCACTGTGTGACTCATGCCCTAGATCCTTTTCATCTAAGAAGGGAAGCCGGTGCATTTTCCTGAGAGAAAAGTCAGAGGGGTGATTTTTGTCTCAGAACTTCAACTAACACTTTCAAAATAGGTAAAATAACATTTTTCCACATTTTGGAAAAGATAATTCCCTAACAGCAATGAAAGACAGTTTAGCCCTGTGTTTTCACATCCTGCAGAGAGAAGAAACATCTTTTTCACATTCAGTCACAAATTGCCCCTTTCATTTTAATGATACAATATATTAAACTAATTTCATTTGTTTATAAAACTTTAGCTTTGTTTAAATTCTATTTGGAACTATATTTTTAAAAACAATTTTATAAGCATCTCAAAAACTGTAAAATTTTTGTAGAAATTAAAACATTATTGTTTCCAACAGTTTCGAATTTCAAAACATTAGAACATATTGAAAGCAAGACATGAACAAGTTCCTCATAATTTAAGGGCAATGAGTTTAGTTGTATACAACTTACCCAGCAATCCCCAACAATTAAATTACCATAGGTAGAGAATATGTAACACTATGAGAGAATACGGAAGATGTATTTAAGAAGCAACTGTCTTTATTTAAAAGTTTTGAACTTGACCAGCCTGAAAAATAACTATCTATGCATGAAAAGTTGCCCCAGTTAGCTGTTTGCATTACAGTAGGGGGAAAAAAAAAAAATCTCTGTTGCTCATATTCTTCCTTCGTCATACACATTTTCTAACATTTTTAGAAGTGAGGTCTACTTTACTGCAGGGTGGGATGGTGCGGACTTTTAGGTTGTTTGTATTACTAACACTGCCACTGCCCTGATAAATTTAGTTTTCTCCCATGGTTTATACTGCTGCCTGAGAAAACAAATTCATACCTGAAACAAAAAGGACATTTAATTTGATTTCTAATTCAGCTGTGGTTTTTCTCTCTGTAGGTGACAGAATGAAACTTGAACACAACATTAATAAAACCAAGTCCTGGGCCATAACCAGCAATCCCAAGCACTGTGCTATTACAAATAAATGCTTTCATCTCTGACAATGACTTTTATAACAAGTCTGTATGTTTTCCCAATTATTTGCTCTCTAGATGAGTCACCCTTCCATGCAGTCTGTCATGAAGATAACATCTTTTTCCTCTACATAGTGCACCACCTTTTAGTTCTGTAGCATGTGAAAGTGTTAACTTCAAAGCACAGCATGGACTGTTCAAATACTGACATTATTACACTGGGCAGTGCAACATTGTCTATACCTAATTAATGCTTGTACAATGCTTTGAAGATATAAAAGTTACTGAGTAGTAACTAATACCAAAACTGGACTAATTCCTACTGAAATTAGTGTGGGAATCGTTCGAAGTTACACCATGCAATACTACTACTCCATTAGTTATTCTAGGTGGGGGCTGAGAGGGAAGAGGAGAAGTGAAATCCAGGCCTTGCGATGGTGAAATTCTTCTGCCTTTGATGCAAATAATGAGGAGTTCAGTGCCTCTAGTTTAATACCCATGACTTTCTTTGAAACAAAGAAAAAAACCCCAAACATCTCTAAAGCATTAAAAAGTTAACCCCATGAAGATTCTGCCTTGAAATTAAATATAATCTTTACAGAATTTAATATGCCTCTTATAAATCTTCACTCCAGATACATAAAGCATAGTAGCTCTTCACATTTAAAGCTCAGGAAAAAGGAAACAGGTTGTAGTAAGTACTGTCAATCCTTACTTGAATGTTTGGTTCAGCCTGTGGGACAGAAATCTTCACGTTGCATTCCTGTAGCCAACATGACAATTAATCACAAGCATGAATTACAATCAAACATCACCTTTCCCAACATACACAGGAACATCATCTGCTAGATATTTCTACCCTCAGTTATTCAGGTTTATGTTAGACTCATCCACACAGCAAAACCCATGCTTATGGGATTTCAGAATGACTCATGTATGGGATCTGGCGTATCCAATTGGATTCACTGGCCAATCACTTTGCTGCAAAACCTCCACTCCCCAAGCACTGGCTCAGTTGCATTCTAGCACAGTACCACAGAAAAGAACAGCCTCCAATTCAAGCATTCACTGGATCTGTTTCTTTCCAGGAATGCACAGCTCTAGCCTACTCGGTGCACCACGTACCCAAGAACTGGGATAACTATTTCCATTATTAAATTTTCAAAATTACTAATTTCTGTAGCTATGCTTGCATGGGACCAAAAACACTAATTTCAATCAGGAAAAAAATTATTCAAATTAAACATAAACATCTGTTGCAAAGGAAGTTATTGTTCCTGATTGCCAGCAAACCTTAACTGGCCTATGCTAAGCTTCACTGATACTCTTTTTCACCACTGAGTTATACCCAGCACACTCTAGTCACAGATGGCACATTCATTGAGTAGACTTTTAGTAAGTCCAAGGGATCAAAGAGCTAGACTGTCTATCTGTACGCAAAATCCATCTCAATGCTGTCCAGTATCCCACTGACACGCTCCCACTGTGTAAGTAAAACTTTTCTATCTTAGACAGATTAATAGTGTAACACCAAAAGTAAGTTTAGCCACAGCATTCTTAACCTTTCATATTACACTTCTCCTTCCACACTGTTTTGTACATGGTTTACACAAAATTGCAATCCAACATTGGGAGATATAAATGAGACATACATTTCAGAGTAAGGGGTTTGCTGATCCACAACAATCATTAAGTCACTTTATGCTCTTGACTTGGCACTGTTTCAAAATTATGAAAACTGCAACACAGGCATTATTACATCAAGTCCTCCTTAATGGAGGTACTTTCACAAAATCTGAAGAGCACCATTTATAATTGTGGCTTTCAGAGACTTTTTCTACTCTTGCAGAAATTCCTTTCCAGTGTTTCAATACCAAACTCAAACAGCCACATTTAAGTAGTGAAATTCAAATACCATTTTAAGTATTTGATGTTTAGAATCCTCAAGACACTTCCTTTAAAAGTACCTCAGAGGAGTAAATACAACTATATTCATTATCCACATTGTCATGCAGACATACGCTTTATTAAAGTAACAGAAAAGAAAGATTTTGCAATAAAATCACTTAGTGAAAGCACTCTGAAACAGACTGTCAGAATAAACAGTGGAAAACCCACAGATAATCTCATCAACTCAACAATGGAGAAACGGACACATCCTTATACGTGTTTCTTCTGAGACAAAGTAACAACACAGTTCACTAACCAAACTTTACACTATATGTATCTGGTGTACCAAAAAATCAGTTGTACCACAAATTCAGAAATCTCTTGTCTTCACTGAACAGATAGTACATGGAAGCACAACAGGAAAGTAATACAAAATTCTTAGTTTGTTGAAAGATCAGTGAAGATTCTCCCCCTGCATCTGCCAGCATTTACTTTTCATACTTGAGATGGAATGGCTGAATAAATAAAGTAGTCTCTAAACAAGACTATCTACATGAAATTAATTCAACAGGAGACTAACATATATTCTCATTTCTCTAGCCTCTGCCTGTGGTCTTTTCCTTTGTTAATCTGGAAGTATTTCAGTAACTTATACCTGATCTACAGGGGTTTTGTCCAACTTCAAGTTAAGAAGGTCAGGTTATAAAAAGGCATATACACAAAATGCAATTCCCAAGAGGAAAGAGAGCAGGTCAAGCCCAGAAATATTGTTTGCAAGCATTGACAACCCCAGTGAACAGCAATGCCATCCAACAGCACTCAGGTTGTAAAGACTTCGGTCACAAGAAGTGTTCAGTGGGTCAAAATAACAGCAGAGTTTAAGCAGTCTTAACTTTTTTCTTTATAAATGCAATGAAGAAGACAGACTATTCATTAAATATAAAAGCAATTTTATAAAAACACATCAGAATTTTATTGCTTGAAGAATACAGCATATGAAAAAGCACAAGAATGTCCAAAAGAAAGGTCACAAGGATCCAAACATATTACACCATACATACCAGATGCAGTAAAATGTTAACCTGAATTCTGCATCAGAAAAGAAAGGTGTGAAAATATACCTAATATTATTTAAAAGGAAAAGATTCATTTAAAATAGAAAGTGTGAAGGTGTTACAGTACAAATTAGAAAAGCCAACACTGCACATTAACATTGTATCGCTAGACTAGATTTTTCTACCTTTGGTACTTAAACCTTTACAGAAAACCACTTCGTCGGTCAAACCCTGCCTAACGTATTTCATATAGTATCCATGGAAGGTTTTTTTTCTTTTGTTTTTCTTTTTTAAACTCAAACATTTAAACAAATACTTTTCTGAGTTTTCACTGCATTAATGTTCGCATTTATTCAATACACAACTTGATGTATCTAAAATTTAAATCAAAAGTCACTATGTGACTGAGATCTGAATATGTGCCAATTGTACCTTGCAGATCTTTATGTAAAAATGGGCACACCATTTTCTGTTTGCATCCTTATGTAAACAGACTGCTGCTGCCCTCCTCAAGAATTTGAACTAGAGCAATTTGCTGAGGACACAAGTTAATAAAAAACAATCCACATTGTTAGAGAGCTATGGGATCATCTACAGCAGCATGCAAGTGGCTTTTCTAGTCTGCTCAGATTAGTGTACCAGAAGATATGCCAGTATTACTTCAAGTAACACATTAAAATTCAGCAATGGACACTACTGTGCTTTATTTCAACACAAAGAACAGCTGCTCATCCGTTAATCAACAGAATTTTCAAATCAACTATCAAAACGACTACTACATCATTTCTGTTCCATGTATTGCTGATCACTCTTGGGGAATAGTTTATCAAAAACCCAGACTTACCTACGAACCAATCTGAATGAAGGAAATGTTATCTTTCAACAAGGTATCCTAGTAATCCAGTGGCAATCTAGTCTGGGGAATGTTAGCATTATGCTGACAACAATGACTAATCAAGGTTAAATAAATTCCCTCTTTTATGGTAAGCATGCTCTTAGCTTCATCTTTTGCTTTCTTAGGCTTCTATATTTAATCATTCCCAGTTACGTCAGTGGAACTAAAACAATTTTGTTTCATCAAGTTCCAGCTTTATATCTCAACAATATGAATAGATCTGGTCTATGAAATACCATCAACAACAGTTAACATTAAACTGGAGTGAAACAATAGCAGTTAGTTCTTCAAACCAGGCAGTCTTTGAAGCGAAATATTCAGTTAGGACTGCCAAAGGATGTCATAATAAAACCATGGTTTGTTTTCACCCCTATACAAAAAAATGACTGAATTTGTACAACTCCTATTAAACATACCTTTACCTAGCTTGGTGAAAATGTATCATTTTCAAATTTTAACAAGTGTGGTATTTGAGCATATATAATATTTATTGCCGTATACATCCTCATTTTAAAAAGAACTAAGAATTCAGACTCTACTATGCTGAACTCTGCTTTTTTCCCATTAACAGATTATGCCTACTGTACCACTCCCCCAAAAAACAATTAAAAATTCTAAGTAAGATTTTATAGTTTAGTTAAAAGGGAAGAAATGCAAATGTGGATTTAGAGTTTTTTTGTATAAATCTCACTATATTTTATAAACTCGTTGTTTATTGTAACACTGTTTATTGATCAAATAAATGACGCACTGCTATCTAAAATTTCCATATACACCATTAAAAATCCAAAGTTGATATGATACTGAACCTTAAATCTTCAAGAGTTCAAAAAATGACAGTTTATACATGTACAGCACACAACAGCAGACACCCCTAGAATACCAACTGCCAGTCCATGATGCATACAAACTTACAGGTAAGCATTCATTTCACTGTTTTCATTGTGCAGGAAAAATATTTCTTAGTAAAGACAAACTCAGCTGGTGAATTTCAGATATCATCTTCATCATCTTCATCCTGAGAGGATCCTGCCTGATTGGATGCACTGGCTGAAGCAGCAGCAAGCTGCGCCTGTTGAGCTGCTTGCTGCATCTGTAGCCATTCCTGCTGCGCCAGTTCTGCTTGCTGTTGTCTGGCCTAAAGACATGAATTTAATTGTTAATGCCATACATAGCTTGTGAAGAATTTCTAGAGCACCTTATCTTTAAAAGCAGTTTTATCTGCAACTGCAGATTCCTTTTGTATAATTTTTATTAATTGTACATATAAAAACACATCTAGAAGTACCTTAATTATTTGTATCGAGATGTTTAGCTATATTCTCTCTTTCTCTGAAAAGACCACCATATGGAGGATTTACAGTTACAAAACAAGAGGCAGGAGGTAGTGTATTTAAATTCCATTGTAAGGATTGTGCCAAACCCACTTCCTAATGGAAAAATTAAATGAGGCAAAGCAAGGGAAATTTTGGGCTTCAGTTTCGAGGGATTTTAACATTAAATCACAGTTCAGAGGTGAGAACAGCCCTACTTTGTTGATTACAAATACTAAAATTCACAATTATGAAATCATCCAGTTGTACCACAAAGGCACACATTATTACGAAAACATGAAGAAAGCCATTATCTTACTTTGCTAAGCAATCTTTGGAAAAAAGTGCAATGCAAAGTCTTCTTAAATTCAGGTTGCAGACTGAGGATGGCTTTGCTACAGAAAGGTACAGTCCTTTACTGAAAGGATGTAAAAGATGTTAGAATGTACAAGACATTCTAACAAAACATTTCAAGTATTTAAACTGGTGACCCCTCCTTTTTCTATCCAGGGTTTCCACTTGTTTTTCAGCAACTACTGTTGATTTCAACAATATACTAGTCAATTGAGTTAGTTAAAAGTTAAAACTTTCACTCAATTTCTACTTGGAGTGAACATTAGGAAAAAGTTTTTAAAATTAAAAATCTTCAGTCTTCGTTACTTTTCTGCTTTTACAAGTCATCACTAAGACCGTAATGATTTCCTTTCTAATCCCATTGCACTCACTGAATTTTCCTTTTGTTTTTTTTCTTCCCCACAAAGCATCAGCAAATTTTACAGTTTTGCAAACTTCAAGGTGACAAAAGATGATTCTTTGGAAAATTATCAAAACCAGTTTACCTACTTAGCAAAGTGAAAAAACGTAACTCTTCCCTTATTTTAAGAAGTGTCACAGTTTCTCAGTCTGTTCTAGCATTAAAAGAAACTACTTTTACAGAGGTAGATATCTCTTCTCAATGAAGACTTCTCAGTACTTCAGACTTCAAGTGGTAGTGAAGTTACAAGGGTTGGAAAACAATTTAAGACATTGTAAAAGTTTTAAACAAAGGAAGAGAGCAGCATCTGTACACATCGGAGAGGCATAAATATTTATCACACACAAGATAACAATAGGGCTCCCTACTGACCCTGATATAATTAAGTTTACTGTACGCTCAATGAGGTGATACACATGCATGCACCAGGATGAGAGGCTCAGCACTTCCCACTGGATGGATCATTTTGTCAGTGCCTACCCTCAGTAACATACTTAAAATGATATTAACTTCAGCCATTTCAAAAATGGACTTAAAAGAAAAATTCTATTGAGTTGTATTGACTAAGAAGCTTTACAAGCATCTGGTAAATTTAACTCATTTATTGCACAGACGAACTTCAGTGAGGAAGCTTCGAAAAAAACCCAAACCCCAAATCTTGCACAGAAACTTAGACATGTATGAACATTGGGATAAGCCATTCCACTGACTTCAAATATTTACAGTCATCCAAGCTATAGGTGTAAAATGTTCATAATATTAATAGGCAAGTATTTTAAAACTAGAGCAAGAAGTCAGCATTAGTGCCATGCTCTGGAATATCAGCAAAGCTAGCACAAATAAAGGAACACGCACTTGTGTAACTATTTTTAAGTACAGTACCTCCAACAGTATATCACAACTAGTATTTTTGAAAACGAGACTGCCGTCTTTGAATCTAAGCAAAGATTTTCCATATTACCAAAGACTATTTTTAAAAAAATCATTCATACAACCTTGTCAAACTTGCATGCGTTGCCTTAATTTAGACATTTAGACCCAGTATTATAGAATTTAAACAGAAGATACCTCAAGGAGTCATTCCTTAGATAAAGCGTAGCTTACATAAGGTGACCATGGTTTCAGCTTTTCTTTTTTTTTTTTAATTTAAATGTTACTCAGGAGCTAGTACTCCTTTACCACACTTTATCTTCTTGCTGCTTTTTTATTTTGTATATCATGCTAAGTTATTTGAACAAAATAGTTAAGTAAAAAACAGCTATCAAACTGCTATTATTTCTAAATCTCACCCTTAAACCAGAAGCAGACACATTGGTGTTTCTAATGTTAGTACAGTCAAACAGAAGTCAGGCACACTTGAATTTATCATAACTAGTTCATGGCATGCTGTCAATAGCTACGTGCTACGCTGAAATTTTAAATGTCTTGAAATTCATCATGCAATTAAGATTTAAATAGTTAGCATGTTGTAACATGAAAAACGACAGTTATTAATTGTTTCAGCAAGATACAAGTGTAGCAAAGGGGAGAGGAGGTCACAGTAATCAGGCATGTTAACACATAACCGAATAAGCATTTTCACCAGACAAAATTAAAGTAAGCAAATTGAGAAAAGACAACTCATGCCTTGGGTAAGAGGAAAGAAATCCAAGATAATTTTCACATCAGTTAGTTTAGAGAATGGTTTTCTTGTCAAACTAAGAGAATAGTAGAGAGAAAGATGGTGTAGAAAGATAAATAAATAAAATTGGCTTTTAGTCTTTTAAACTTGGAGACGTTCACAAACTATCTGGGAAAGCTGGGAGGTGAAAAGGCTGCGATGAAAGAGAATGTGTGTGTGTGCGCACGCACACAGTATTCGCAGGCAAATGCTTTTCCTATGCCTGAATTGCCTCTTTAAAAATTTATGCATGAATTCACTCAATTAGAACCTTGCCAAGAGTAAAGGAAGATGAGAAAGGACAAATTAGAAATTTTGAATGATTAAATGTTTCTTTCAAAGCCTAAGAAATAACATTTGTGTACTGATGGCCAGAAACAGAAAAGATATTTTCATTTTTAATGCATCAAAAGTGGTAATTTCCTAGAACACCAGCTGTCATTCTTTTATTTCCTCAGCCATGTAATTCTTAATGTATTCCCTAGAGTAGAATGGCAATACATAAGTAGCAGCAAAAAAACGTGCTTTTTAAACTTAAAGTATAAAATTTGTTTGTATATGTATATCAAATCACAGGAGTAACAAGGAGCAGCATCTTATTTGTTGACTTTACTTTCCCCAATTCAAACAGGCGAAGGTAAATAGCACCTTAGATGCCACAGCAATTCACAAAGAATGTGATACTTCTTGAGGTGTGCGCATGTTTTTGCGGCACTAGATCTGCAGCATTAATTATTCCAACCTCATCAGTGTTAAATATTGCTTCACTTACTTTTGCAAATAATTCCTGTTGCTGCCTTAGAAGCTCTTCTTCCGGAATGCCGAGGTTCTCCAAGCGTGAACTGGCCTTTCTTCTCTTTAGGGCTACTGTTTTGCATTCTTGTAAGACTTCTTTTACTTCACTGATATAGGAGCCAAACCCCAAACTTTCTAGTGCTAGAAAGAAAGAAAGAAAACGCATTGTTCATCTTCTACAAAGCTTTTGATAATAGATACCGATTTGTTTATTTAAAAGATTAAAAAATAAAAGTAGTAAAACGTTTGATCAGTTTTCTATCATCTGGTGAAGAAAGTCTGTGTTCACAAGAAGTTCTTGTGAAGATAGCTATTTTCCCTGTCTCTTCTCCTATGCCATTCAAGAGTGTGTGTTCTCAGGCAAGAAAAATTAAGTTTAGTCAAGTACAGTCAAAGAAGTCTGCACTTGCAGAGGATGCATGGCTTTCAGATACATTTTGCTAGAGGTAGGCATTATTTTTCAAAAGACCTCTGTCTCCCATCTTCCACATATCAGAATCAAGCAGAATTGATACAACTAAGAAGTCCTGCCTATCTGGATTGTTAACCTTTAATCTATCAGGGATTCCATCTTTCCAGTCTTGTTGCAAGTCTTCAGTATAAGGTAAATTAGCAACCTATAACAGAGAAAAAGTGACTCACGTAAAATGATCACAGATCTTTCATTAAGACAGAAATAATTAAAATTACCTTAAACCTATGAATTTTAGCTTTTTCTTTTAATACCTAGTTTCAAGTGCCAAGAAGCTAAAAATGCTTAGTTCACGCATATAAAGTTATATAAAATTATGTATGAGTTCTTTATTGTTTTATTTCTAAACAGAAACCTTTTTATCTCCACATGAAAATTTATTCAGAAACTAAAACCTTGTACTTTTATCTGCCCAAAGAAATCTGAAATGCAGCTATATCCTGCAACAATTTTATTTTTTTTTTTTAAAGAATGCAAAAGTAACAAGGATTATAAAAATCCAGGTGGAACAGTGACAAAAGGCACACTCTGTTCCCTGATTCACCATTTACTACGTTATGCCTCCACGCACACAAACACCCCAAAGTGGAACCTATTACAGTATATGCTAGAAATATTACATAAACACCAATTATACTAGAAACAAGTCTCAGCTTAATACAACACTTGGTTCATTTCCAGTATTTACACAAATCAGAGTTTTCTTTACAGAATGATAATTGTTTTAACCTTTATCTTACTTTATTTCAACCTTACGTCACAAGCTATTCAAGAAATAGCACTAAAGTAAACTGCACAACAGCAATCAACAACTTGTTATAAACAAGCTCTTAGTTACACTAACTCAGAACTATATTCTAACGTTAATTTTGTAAGCAACCTTTTCCTACCCATAATTACAGCAGCATGCCATTGTACCCTACACCTAAACAATAACCCAAAGGCATTCGGTAAGTTTTCAGCTTCCAACTTGTACTCGAGGAGACAACTAATACAGTGTCTTCAATAGGGCAGTATGGTGCAGCTGTCTAGTCATACAGGACTACCATTCCTTTAACAGATAACATTTGGCAAATGAATTTACATAATACCTATTTCTTAAGAAAAATAAAGTTAAAAGACAAACTGATATAGAGATAATCAAATTACTTCAGAGACAGTACGTCAGTTCAGCCTCAGCCTACATACAGACACTGGAAACACTTTTTTCAATCAGCCCAGTTTCTATGAGAATTACCAAAAACCTCCAGAAACTTGTTTAATCCAGCCTCAACAAATAGGAGGCAAATCCATGTCTTATGTCCAGAACTGGTTAGCTAAGCAGTCTTTAAATATTTAAGAACTCATTCATTTTTAAAATGTAAACAGTATATAAATTATCCAACGTCTTTTTTTTTTTAAACCAAAGTATAAAATTTAAAGATCTCTACAAGTCTAACATCACAGAGAAAAACCATCATAGAAAATACACAGGTGTTCATCAAAAGAATATTCACAGTGATCAGGGCTGGCAACCTGCTGCATCAGAATACGAAGTGCCCAATCTGAAGTCAACAGCAAGATGTGCTTTTACAGAAACTTTTAATGGCCCTTAAAAGAAAACAAATTAATGGAAAGAACTTAGTTTTGTATTTAGTGTAGCACACTAAAAAAAATCCGAAAGAAAATGTGTGATATAAGCAAGACAGATTTGTATAATTGTTCAACGTAATAAAGCTATGAAGAACCATATATACGCACCATAGGTCTACAGCATCAAAATTCTGCTGGGTGCGAAATGACTTAAGAAATTTCCTATCTTGTTGAAAAACATCAAGGCTTTACAGAACACGTGCATAGAAGGAATATGAATCCCTTTACACCAGCACGGTGATAAGATGTGGGACAAGCAATCACTTCTTTAGCAGAGCCACTGTTACACCAAAATTCAGTCTGTTTCTTGAGTCTGAAATCTATGTATCTACACAGATTGCTGAAAATTAAGTATCTTACTGAAGTTAGAATGATCACACCAAATTTAAACAACCGAATCACAAGACACAGTTTATTTGTTGCACTTCTCATATTTACAAACATCAAAGCACAACTATCCTTTCCCCAGTTTCCTCACGCTCTTAACAACTGCATGAAGGTGAAGATCTCTGATTAATCAGTTAAGCATAATTACTTATACATTTGGTTTTTATACAATCAGGTCATTCACATCTGAGGTTTTTAACTTTTTATGCTCCTTTCAAAGAAAAGTAATTTCCAAAGTAAAATCCCAAACATTAACAGTTGTTTGGATTTTTTTTAACATTAAATGCTAACGTAAACACTGTCAGTATCCTAACAGTCCATGAAAAGAAGCTACAGGATTTGCCATCTACCTACAGCCTACCTTACTGCACAACACTTCTATGTAGACCAAGTAATTAATCAACTTCATAAAAACGGTGAATTTAACATCTCACCATTTTCAGAATCCAATGGAACTTTAATTTATCCTAAAAAGCCTGCTTCATCATGACTTGTATAACTATCAAATGAGGCTATTTTCTGTTCCAGTGTGGAAGGATATTAATTTGCTTATTAGAACCTCAGACTTATAACTGGGTTCCTGATGGTGAGACTCAACAATAAACACGGAGACTATCTCCACTTACAACTATTACATAGCCTTGATGCCTTTGGGTACTCTCCAGGGAAGCTGTTTCATGTTTTATCACTAGCGGTGAGTGCTTGGCACAGTCTGAGTACATCTACCAAATCAGATCTCTCATGGGATGCAAGCAGCCTCTGCTGTCCTTCCCCTATGCTGTTGACTGCACTGTGCCAGTGAAGCATTTGTGCTACCATGCAATGAGACATGGCAGGGGCTTCATTCATCTGACGGATAACCCAGTGGCAAAAGAGTTCTAGCTTAGCACACGGCCGCACAATCATTTTTACTAGTGCAGCAAAGGAGGGGTGTCTTAAACACCACTGCTGCCAAACACGAGCACAGTGACAAATGCAGTTTCACTTTACCTCTAATACCATGCAACGGCAGGGTGTCACCAGCTGCAGTGTCTCTTTCCCCTTCCTCCTCCCAAGTGAAATACCCTTCCTGCTCCTTGCTTCCAATCTAGTAACTTCTTGTTTAGAGGAACAGTCAGATCAGCAAACTCACCTGATAGAAAACTGTGCTCTCCCCCAGACTCTCAAAAAGCCACGGGGTCAGTTGGATCAGCACTTGCTAGATCCAGCTCTAGGGAGGGTACAAAAAGACACCTTTTGGGAGGCAGCACCGTGTTTAGATGGGACCAGGTGTGATGAGATGGCCATTAGCCTCATTTTACTTCTAAATGAGCTGTTTAGCATTTAGCACTAGGTTTAAGCATTTCAAAGGAACAAGATATCTGGCTGACCACAACAAACATATGTCAATTATTTAATTTGTTAGCATCATTGTCATGGACCAACGTTAAAAGGCAGTCAACACAGCAAGTGTCTAGGATGTATGAAGATGGATGAAAATGCTATGCCTACATACACGTAACCACTGTTTCCAAAATTAGCGATCTAAACTCTCATACCTCTCACAGAGGGACCATCTGCCAACTGAGCAGCATCTGGAAGCTAATAACACATACACCTCCCTAAAGATAAGAACAGCAGAAAATCCAAGAGCAAGCTCCTTCCACCTCCAGACCATTACAAAAAAAGGATACATCTCTAAAGTTTTCCTTAGCAATATTTGACTAAAAAGTACAGGAAAATTTATTTTTAAGTTAGATCTAACTCTAAAATCTGGTAACACAAAGACATAGAATCCAGCGAAATACTTGGTTTGGGACCATCTGCTGATGATATGCACACGCCTGTGTGCATATATAAACACACATTTCGGTTTCGTTTTCCAAAACCACCCAGATTAACCCTAGCACAGCAACAGATGAAATCTTTCCTAAGGACCACCACTACTTAGCAAAAAACACTTTCATACATGAATTCTTTATGTCCTCATGTCTATTCCTGCGTTAAAAATTGAGCTCAAGTGTTTTGATGGTCACTTGAAGAAGCTATCCATGAATTTAGAAGCATCATATCCAAAGTATGCTTCCACGTGCAAGGACAAGTTTTACTCTTTACATCCTGAGCTCTGCTGAGCTTCCAGATTTACACGTATTTTATTTAGTATTAAAGCTCATACATGCTACATGTTTTCTTTTGCTATTCATAACCCAGGCAAGTACTTGAAACTCTTCTGGTTAGCAAGTTGTTACAATCCAAAGGAATCTGATTTTTTTTGTTTCAAATAGAGAACCATTACCAAAAAAACCATAACATTTCTTTAAACTAACTCGATACTATTGCAGTCCTGAAAATAGCTCTGCTGCAAATGCTACTGTTAATATCTCTACCAGGCAGCAGAGTAACGTACTCTTTCACTATTAATGCTATAAATTTGTTTGCACTAGACACTGGTATCAACAACCTTTGCTTAAGCAGCAAAGTGAATGAATCCTGAAAAAAGAGATACCTGTTGCAGACTCAAGGATGAGGCAAGGGAACTCCCTATTTGTAGCAGAATTTAAAGAAAACCAGATGAGACACAGAGAGAAAACACTCCTTTTATTCAAGCAAGGTTGGAAGTCAACAGCAGAAAAAGATGCCAGGGCATAGGTTGCATTCAAATGCTTTCTACAACAGATACAAATACTTAATTTTAAACAATCAGACTTCAAGGATAGCCCTAGAGGAATACTTTATTCTTCATAAGATCCAGACAGGACAACTCTGGATTAAAGCCTGGGCCCCACGTACCCAACCATGCATCTTTTGTCAGTCTACAATTAGAAAGAGATTTAATAAATCCAGAATCTTAAAGCATGCTATAAAAGAAATCTGCATAACCATTTAAAAAAGCAGACCTCGATTCACAGGTATGAAAAACATGAATGGATTTGGTGACCTCACTCAAAACATCACAGACTTCTCGGAACCGCAAAATGAGGGCTGGTCCTGAGCACACTCAACAGTCACTCTAACCACACAAAGACAACCTTCCCTCGCCGTGCGACTGACAAGCCAGACAACACAAACTTTTGCTCCAGAACCCTTAAAAAGATCTCTGCCTTTTGCCTTTTACGTAGCTACAAAGAACCACAGAGGGAAAAGCCACAAGGGGACAGGAGTGGCCCAAAGCCTGGATGACCCATGTCGCAGGGGGCAGCAGCACACCGTCCAGAAGCCTACCTTGTATGACATGCTCTGGGGAAATGGTTTTCTTCTCCGATTTGTTGCAGATCTCGTTGGCCTCGGAGGAGATGAGGTGGATAAATTCAGTGCAGCAGTTGACCACCAGCTCCCGGGCATCATTAGCCACACGGACGTTGGGCAACGTTTCTTTGATCATCTTGTTGATGGCAGCCCTGGGGATGGTGAGGTCGTCGTCGTTGCCCGACGACGAGGCCATCCTGGCTGCCGCTGGCTCCCCGAGAGGCGCTCGGCTCCCGCGCTCACGGACTCCCCCTCAGCCACGGCGCGGGGCTCCAGCGCGCGAGGAACGGGCCAGGGGTGGGCTCTGCCGCGAGGGGCGACGCCGCGGGGTGGGGCGGGGGGCGAGGGGTCGCTGGACGAGCGGGCCGGGCCGCCGGTGCGCGGAGCCGGGAAGCGCTTGCTCAGGGCTCCCTCGGCCGCGGCGCCTGCCACTGCCGCCTCCGCCACATCCTTCGGGCGCCGGCACCACCGCCTTATGAGCAGCCAGAGGGAATGCGAAGCGTCAAATTACCCGCCGGCAGCACGGCTCAGCGTCCTCACACTCCACCGGCAGCGGCGGCGTCTGGGCCGACGGTAAAGGCGGCCGCGAGGCGGAAACGTTCCGACTACTGGCTCGACCTGCGAGGGACGTCGCTTCCGCCGGAAGCCGGGACACGCTTCCGGCGCCTGGCCCCTCCCGCCCCGGGGAGCGCCGGAAGCGCTGGCGGCGCGCGGCCCGTGAGGCGGCGCCACGTGGGGGCGGCCGCAGCTCCGGTGTCCTCCCGCCGTCTCGGTGTGGCTGGGCCCGGCGTCTCCTCCGAGGGCTACGGTCTGTCCCCGCCCGGGGCTCCTGGCTTCTTGGTGCCGCAGCGGTGAAACGCCCGGTAGAGCAGCCCAGCCCTGGGCTGCGGGCCCGAGGCAGCCAGGCCTAAGCCCCGCTGAGAGGAAGGGGGAGGCTCCAGCGGCGGCCCTCGCCGCTGACGGGCCCTGATCTTCTTTGGACGCCTCTGCCCAAGCCATAACCCTGCCTGAACCCTCAACCAGGGGCGACCGGGTCACCCTGGCTGCACCTCGGGGTGCAGAGGGACAGGCGACCATACTTCCCCCGTCCCTGGCAGCATTCTGCTGTCGCCTAATTCCTGCATTCCCCTGTGCAGCCCAGCTGCTGTTCCCACCTCTGCCCCATCCCTGCACTGTTGTTGGGGTGGACGCCAGCCTGGTACTTTGGGGAAGGAGGTCTGAGTTACAATTGGAACATAAATGAGGCTTCCAGCTGTGCATAGGGGCTGCTGCGGGCGCTGTTCTCCAAGCACTTCACAGTGTGCAGTCCGTGTCAGCCAACACAGGATACAAGAACAACCACAAAACCACAGATGAAATGCGAAGAGTAAATTTAATCTCAATATCCTATGAACAGGGGATCTCTGAAGCAGTACCCAGGCAAAGGCATGTAAGCAGGAATGCAGGCACAACGGAGTTTGGTCCTTGCTAGAGAGGGTCCTTCTTAATGCGAGAGTGTTCGAACGTGCTGTTCCCGCATATATTTCAAGGATTCAAGCAGGCATAGTTTTCCACTGTGCTTTTATCTTCTCCAACAGCAGGGCAGGAATCTCAGGCTTGTTCGATAAGGTGCCTCTTGAGTCCATCACAGGCCTACGCTATCTAAGTGCAGATGTTCTACTTGTGGAGCGCACAGGACTAAACAACGATTAGTGTGCTATGTATGTTTCCCAGCATGCCAAGCATGTTTACAGTCCTTGCCCATCTTCTGTTACTTTCCCACACGGCCCCACCAAAGGGTCACAACATAAAGCAAGCCCAGCGTTATCTGAAGTGTGTGATATCCGCAGGAGCTGCCCACACAGGGGTTGCTGCTTGGATCCTCTGAGCTAGCCTGCGGGCAGAGGCAGGGTAGGGCAGGGCCATTGCAAGTCCCAGCACAGAGTTAGATTTAGGCTTAGTGAAAAAGTACCTAAGGAAAGAGAAAGCCAGTTCCTGTATCCTCGGTGAGCTCCAGCCAGGCTCTCGGAGTGAAGCTAGGACTGCTGGTGGAACGTGCTGAGAAACTGCAACCCGGAGTCCCGAGGGACACTGGGCCTTTGTCTCAGCCCAGGGCAGCACTGAGTCGGGGGTGGAGGTCTGAGAACAAGAATGCCATGCAGGAACAGCGCTTAAACCCAGGCCCCCAGCTTAGCCTCAGCTGACTTGCAGGACTAGGGTGAGAGAAAGAGAGGGAGAAGACCTTCTCCTCATAGTAGAATTTTGGTTTAATAAGTACTTACTAGGATGGCTTGAAAAAGGAGAGCCTGTGGCTCAGCTTCAGCCACTCAAGGCACTGAGGGCATTTAATGGATTAAATTACTTCCTACTGATAATATTTTGTTATTTTTGCAAAAAATAGTACCCAGACAGTAAGAAGGTATTTTATTTTGAGATGCTTTTAAAAAACATTTTATTGTCCACTATGTATAATATGCCAGTAACCATTGCATATAAAGGAAGCACTCAGAATATTATAACATATATATGACTAATAAATACTCTAGTTGTGACATTTTAAGATTGATGAGACTTTCTCTTATGTTACTGTTAAATAGACCTGATTTCTGAAAATGAGAATACTACTGTGATTGAGGGATTACTATACTAATTCTGTTACATTCTAATAACTAAAAAGATAAAATATTTTAAGAATCTAAATAATTTACATACAGTACACATCTCAGTATGTATTATATTCTAATACGTGAAAGGGGTGGGGTTAATATTGAATACGCAAGTATCAGTCAATGTTCATGTTCCCATGAAAACAGATCTCTCTAAAAAGCAAACACTAAACAGAATAAACCTACAATTAGAGGATTTTAATTTCAAGGTTCTGCAAACTGTAAAGTTCAAGATAAACACATTGAGATGACTATCTTAGCTAAGCTCAAATAAACACCTTGAATGCCTTTTCACAATTACAGAGCAAAGGCATTTGAATAACAACATACTGCATTATCAGTAGTTACAACAAGTAATTCCAAATTTGCACTATATAATCTCATCGTTATTGTGAGGGTTTTCCCAGGTCAAAACTCTTTCTACTTCTCCACCTTAGCAATTTGATAAAGTTAAGACTTGCACTGAAGATTTTGTCATGATGAAAAACCATTTTGTAGAATATATCAATGGGTAGATCTCCATTTGGATCTGCATATTTCAGGGTCGTCATCGGAGTATACAAGGTGTTGGTCTGATGGCGAAAAGGTGGATTTTCTGCAAGAATTATCTTTACTGTATGCTGTCAAGAATGAGAAACAGAATTGTTAAAGAACCTTTACCAAAACAATAAAGTAAAAACCTAATTTTCAGTTGAGGAAAAGTAGAAGAATGAAGTGCTAGAATTATGTAAAACCTTTATGTCGTTTTATTAGAATTTCATTAGATTTTTTTCTTAAAATATTTTTAAGGGCATAAGAAGTACTTCTTATTTGTTCTTAGTCCTCCTTTTGTTTATCTGTATCATGGTGATAACATCTGACACCTAAGTATCCTGAATAGTCCTCCAAAATTATGCCTATATGTCCACAATAGCTAGATCCTTTCTTTTACAGTCCACTGGGAAAGGATCGAACAGTGCACTTTGCAGCAAGATCTGGGAACCTTCAGTTGACACTGATGCTATTCCTTAGCAGCAAGCACCTGAAATCATTGTCCCCTTCCACAGTTTGCCTAAACTTGTCTTCCTGCAGGAATGAACTTCACATTAGCGGTGGTATTACTAGTGAGATGGAGAGGAGAGCTGCTGTAAAACAATGGTGGGAACCCTGTGTAGACGTATGGTGACACTGCAGAATGTCCAGACTTCGCCAGTTAAGTGTATCTAATACCTCAGTGTTATTTAAATTACAATTGACAGCTGTCTTCACTACTTTAAAATGTACATTCTTTTAATGTTCTAAAGGGTTTTCTTTAAAATACTTGAGATTCTCACAGGTTTTTTAAAAGTAATTTTAAATAGTGTGAATTACATTTAATTAAATCTAATGCGTCTACCAAAAAAAACCCCACCAACGAACCAGTGCATTTGTAAATTACAAAGAAAAAAAAACATCAAGAAAAAAGAAGATGGAGAATTGTTGATGAGTTACCTCTGCAACATCTTCAGCACTTTGTCCCAGGCTCTGGAAAATTTGTTTGTAATTTTTGAGGTAAATATTAGTAAACATCTCAGCTGTTTCCTTATCTGCAGCTGAAAGATCCATTTTCATTCCATCTTCAAACACTTTTCTTTCAAACTCTGTAATCACTGGGCCTGGTTCAATCAAACTTAACCTGTTCAAAAAGCAAAGATATACTGGTTATTGACTAACCTCCATGGAAAATACACCTCTCTGTCCTTCTCAAAAAAGAATATTTAAGAGTGGCGCTATGAGTACATGTTGGCAAGCCATATTAAACAGTACATTCTATAAGGAGAATCCATACCACATTATTGCTCTCATGCTCCTGCCCATCCACATGTAGCAGTAGAAATCTGTGTAGCCTAAAATTCAGGGAAGTGCTGTAACTTAATTCAAGGCAGAAGTAAGCGCAGTTGTTCCCTGCTGTCTCGCAGCTGTGGAATCTAAGGATGATTTATCCATAAGAACTTACCAAATATTAAGAAAAATAATTAAAAGATGATAAAATTCATTACTTTCTGGACAAAATCTTACATAGATTTTTCTGTTATAGCTTTCTCATGATAATACTAGAAGTAGCTGAAAAAGAGGGAGGAATTACCCGAACGTGGATTTTCTTTGTCAAGCTGTCAGTGTTTCATAACTCCAGATCCCTCCACAATATTATAATAAAATACAATATTGAGAATTTTGCTGTGGGTGGACAGATTTTGGCTGCTGCCAAATCTGGAAAAATTTATTTTGCTCAGTAGCGTATTACAGCAAATCACTGAAATACAGTTACGGATCACTTCTTTCCCACTTCTTTTCTCAGGCAGTAATTACTCCCAGCCACTATGTTTATCAAAACACTCTTTGGGACAGGACCTCTTCCTAGATTTCAGTTCTGATCAGGCTCCTCTTTAGAACTAAATCAAGCTATTGACTTTGACAGCAGAATTCCAGCTCCTGCTGGAATTAAAGCCTTTTCTCTTGCATCACTCTGCACACTGGACCTTGAACTTTTCCCATTCTGCTTTCTTTTTTTAACCTCATTTTTGCTGGATCTTATAGTCTTAAAATCTTATTTTGAATTCTGGTATAGCCTGTCTATCATTACAATATATTTATTTTAAATCACTCCGAACTTTTCAGAGCAGTATGGAAAATCACAGTTTGGATGCCACTTTGTCTCTGAAATCCCATGACAGCAGCTGTGTCTTCTCCCAAAGCACAAGGGCTAAACACTTAGGCACACAGAGATGCAATGAATATTTAACAATTGTTGGACTTCATACAAAGAATAGTAGCAGAATTACATGAATGTGAATATACATGTGACAAATCAAACCCCAAAGTCCCACAGACAATGAACAGGGGTATTCTCTTAAATACCATCTTAAACATTAAGAAATGGTACACCACATTCTTCTCACTTTCCTACAACCTGTCATTATAGGTATCTTGCCCTATGTTCCAGTCTGATGGATTTCCACTTGCTCTCTCTCTACAATGAGCCCTTGAACATTTTTATCTGTGAATTGACTAAGAAGTCTGTTATCCTTTCCAAAGGAAAATATTACAGGTTGCTATTGTAATTTTATTCCTATGATACTGTATGCAAGAATCTGTTTTCAGAAGTGTTACATAAACTGTATTCTATCCAAAGCTAAACAGCCTTTAACTGTTCAAGAGAACATGTTTACTTTAGCATCTAGATTGTTTTATTTGCTTGTGTAATGTGAAGAACACAGATGTTTCTATGCCTTTTGCGATGTACAATTTCCATGGGTTCCTCGGTCTGTTTCTCCCAGATAGCAGCAAGCTTCAAAAATTTGTTTGCTAGCTCTGAATATATTTAAAACTATCTAAAATACAAGTTACACCAGTGGATTGATACTTACTGCAGTTTGAACTTGAGTGCTTGTATAGCTAAGCTTTCGCAGAATCCTTCCACAGCAAACTTAGATGCAGCATAAACATCATTAAATAAGATACCTGATGGTACAAACAAAACATCCTGAGAATGTGATTGTATTCAACATAATAATAGTTCAGTTTTTAAAACTCCTGTATTTTCCCAAAATTTCTACAGTCTTCCTGGGAAAACATGAGAAAAATCCTTGTGTATACTGAATCTAAATACTGATTTTTTTGCATATGTTCTCAAAATTGCTCATTCTAGGAAAGGATGCTTGACTAATGCTTTTCCTCTTTGCTGATACTGTGATCTCCTTGGATGACATTAAATATTTTTTAGTCTAAGATGTGAAAGTCTCTCTACATGCAATACCATCTGCATTATTTATCAGCAAGGCTTTAATAGGCTGTAGATGAACACAGAAGCTGAGTGCAATGCAGGAAATAGGATTATGCAAGAGATCCAGCTTGCATATAAGTGATTTAGAAAAAGTGCTACATCGATCCATTTAGGGGGATGGTAAGTATGGTATTAAACAATAACCACTCTTGCAGCTTGACTTAGGACCCTCACTCACCAGAATAATCCAGGTAAGATCAAAGCCACTGTTGGAATAATTGAAATAAATACAGCTAGACCAGATGGAACAGAAGAGTAGGAGCATCATTTTTCTGTCACTAAAATTAGACTCTCTGGAGTTTTATGAGCGGAGAAACTTTACAAAAAAGGTGGTACAGTTGTCTAGGACATGATTGGATTTTATTCTATTATTACTGTGCAGAGCGTAGTAAGCATGTTGGTCCGTCCCCATTATCTTTTCCAATATGAAAGAGAAAAGTAATGCTACAAAGCCCTGCTTTCCAGATAATAAAATAATAAAATTTTAAAAAGAAATAATAATTATGATTCAAGTTAAAACTCTAAAAAAAAAAAAACCTCACTCTGCAGGTTTTGTTGTTAAAATGTCTTGAGAGTAGTTGTGTAGTAACATACTACCTACATGCATAAAAAACATCAGGTTTAAGTGCTGTGCTTCTTATAGTTGGAACTTCAGCATTACAAAGCATAAATTAAATATGCTAGCTCCTACATTTTTTTTTTTCACATGAAAAGAGGTAAGCTTTTGATTTCGAATACTGAACTCTTAGTTCAAACAAACAAAAACCAAAAAAAATGACTTTGCCTTGTATTCCCATAACACTGCTTATTATAACTATGTGTCCGCTCTTTCTCCTCTTCATGTCAGGCAAAATCTCTTTCAGGAGTCGAACCAGTCCAAAGAAGTTGGTATCCATCACAGTTTTCATTTCATCTATGGTCTGACATTCAATAGGTCCAATGAGCCCCATTCCAGCATTGCTAACTGCACAAAATGGAAGACAACAGTAAGCAATAACCTCCATAAACATTAACTTGTAATCATTACTTGAAAGTAAAATGAGGATTAAGGATTAAATGATCCTTAAATAATCCTTAAAGAAAGGATTAAAAGATGATATTCTGTCACTAAAGCTTTGCACTTGAAATAGCCTTTTTTATTTTTAATTATGCTTTTAATCCAATTTAAATCATCTTGTATTTAGCATTTTAACTAATTTATTTCTGATTAGTCCTTTTTCTTTAAATTATAAAAGGATTACAGATAAATGAGCCAAGAATGATCTATATTTGTTCATAATTCAGTATTAAGATTGAGAGGCTACAGTCAATACCCAAAGGAATGAATAGAAGTCTTCAATTTATTCTAAGAGGTGATAGACCAGGCCATATTTTGGTCTGCTTTTTGTTTTATTTTTTAACATTTACCTCTTCAATAAAAAAATAAAACCAAAACATACGCTTCCATTGATTTTTATTTGCCTCCTAGATATTTGTAAGTGAGGAATGATTGATAGAACTGTCATTCTGCACTACAACTAGTATGTCAAATTAGACTATAATATACTTTGCAGAAGCAGCTTGTTAAGCAGTGCTTTAATAATTAATCAAAATTAAGGCAGGTCCATAATTTTCTATTAGAGAAGATTTAATAGTCGATGGTGTGAGCAATTTCCATCTTACTAATATACTAATATTTATTTTTAGCAAAAAAATATTAAAACACTTCTTGTTGAATGACTTGTAAAGTACAATTGCAATTCTGAATACAAAATGAAAGTACCCTTACTTTCTTTGCATTTGTTTTTTACTTGCTAATTCCCAAATACTGTTGCTTTCTTAGTACAGAGAGGTGATGCCTTCATTGTAAATAGGGCTGTGCTTCATTGATAGGGCAGAAAATCTTGTACATGAAGACGCCAATTAAGGTGACAGTTCTCACACTTACTAAAAACTGTATCATCTTATCCAAGACACTTCTCTGTGATCAAGCCTCTCCTTTGTAAACAGGGTAAACGAGCTTCCCTACCTCGTAGGAGCCCGGTGAGATTTAATCCACTCATGTCTGCAGGAAGCCTTAAGAATCTTGAATAGAATATACTATTTAATTATTATTACTTTGATCATTTAAAAATACACTAATGAAACTTCTCCAGGGTATTTGAGAAGGTGTCAAATAGAAAACCGTCATCTGTTCATAGCATACACATCCTGTACTTGCCTAGAACATCAATCCTTCTGTCAGGGATGCTATTCACACAAGTTTTAATAGACTGTTCATCGCAGACATCCAGTTGTTTAATTTCTAGGGTTTTGCCCAGCCTGCGACCTGCAGCTTCCTCAAGTGGCTCTTTCTTGGCCAGATTCCGCATTGTGGCATACACTGCAACACACCAGAAGCAACACTTATCAGAAATAAAATTTTATCTGTGGTAGTCTTACTGAGAAGCATTAAAGAATATTGCTTTTATATCTATATTTTAAATATCAGATAAAAACTTAAAGTAGAAAGAATCTATTTTCAACATATATTGCCACTGATTTCCCAAAGTCTGATTCTGAAATCTTCCAAGAAATTCAAAAGGAGAATTAAACTCCCCCATGCACATGAAGAACATGCAGCATATGAATATAATATTATCACTGAAACTTTAAATAATGGGTATCAAGTTATACCACTGAATCATTTTTAGGTACCTAAAACCTAATTTTGGATTGCAGATATCTTTTTTTTTTAATTGCCATTAACATGTTTAGCAGAACAACCATAATTTTATTAAAGGTGGAAAACAGATGCTTCATTAGGTTTGCAAAAATGTCTATTTTTGAAAGCTACTTCTCAAAATACAAATTAGTTATCATTATTGTGGCCTAATTATCCAGAAAACTATGAATCGGCATCCAGTCAGTTGGCAGTAAAATACTGCGAGTGAGTAAGTCTGAGAAACTGAATTACCACAGATTACCATATTTGCTTTGCCATCTATTTCCAATCATAGCAAATACCCCGTTTTGTAGCAGAAAGACAAATTCCAGCCCCTTTGTTCATCCTCTTATGCCTACACGGGGTTGGAATAATAAAACATACTTTAAGGAAAAAATTGCACATATGAGAACTGTTTTCCTAAATTAATTTCTTTGGTCCTCAAATGGGCATGTACATTTCATTCAACAAAGATTTTAGTAGCCAGAACCAAAGCTAACTACAACTCTGAACATATATCCAAGGTTGCATACTGCACGTTTTCAGCTATTTGTTTTTATACCACTGCCTTTTTTTTTTATTATTGTAAACTACTCGGTTCAAGTAGCTGTTCAGCTTCAATACAAGCACAGAAATATCATCTGCTTACAGAAATATCATCTGCTTACAGAAAATAGTATATTTTCACTGTATTCTATTTTCACAACAGTAGGCAGAGGGAAACTAACAAGTCACCAAACTGAATACAATCACCTGTTAAATCACAGAGGAAAAAAAAAAAGACTGCCTTGAAGAGTATCTTTTTAAAAAAGATAATTAACAGATACATTGTTACCTTTAAACCTTTTCTGTTCATCTTTTGCCATTTTTACAGCTAAGGCCAGTCCAATTCCTGAGGAGCAGCCTGTAATGAGGACATTTCTTCTCGCCATTCTTTTCACTGGGTGGTTCGAGCAAGAGTTCTTGTTCAGAGGCGCAACAGCCTAAATGTAGCTACAGTATAATGTCATTAGCCTTTAATGCTATCTCCAGCTTTCCTGAGTCAACAAATCTGAAAATGCACACCCAGACCCTGCATGATTAAGGGATAATCTCCAATTTGACAAAAACAGAAACAGATGCTCCTGCATGAGTTTATAATCTGCATCATCAACACAGACTAGAGTTAATACAAAATTTGATTACTCTTAAAATGAGACATTTGTTAAGCTACACCGATTTTTTTAAACAGTGGAATAATCAGTTTGCATACTACTGGCAAGAAAAGTCTTGCCACAATTACAGTCTGCAGTGTCAAGGCCCCCAGTCACGTCTACAGAAAGTAAACTGCACCCAAAATGGGACCCCACTGCTGAAGGCGTTCAGGCTTCCTATGTTCACAGCACCCTCCTCATTCTTTTGCAGCAGAATGACAAATGGATTTCTTCCCTGGCACCTTGATATTATAAGAGTCCTAATAGGCTTTACGGAAAACATAAATTGAAAAATGGGATGTGGATTTGGAAAGAGACAGGTTGTTTGGACAGATTCCTCACATCTCTTTTTGGCACCATTCCCAATCAAGAATAGAGAAAGTAATCGAGTATGCCGGCAGCGGAGAGCAGCCAGGAAGAGGCTGAACACACCAGCTTTGCTACATCCTTGCTGACACCGAAATCTCTTTGAACATTTTCTATTCCCCAATTGACAATTTGAAAAAAAAAAACCAAAACCAGAACTGAACTATCATGACACCTGATTCCATTTTAGTTTTTAAGAAAATATTGCACCAACTTTGCACACAAACTCTGAATTAAACAGGGGGACATTTGGACTGGAAATTTGGTGCAGTTTGTGATTAATGTACAGTCACCATGGGTCATACTACATTCAGAAAGAAAACCAGTCTCTTGTGAAATTTATAACCCATCCTGAGTGACACAAAAAGAATCACCTTGATAAGCAATTAGCCTTCTGAACAGCATTCAGCTAATTGCAATGCCATTACACACAGAAAAATGTTTTCCGAGATTCAGTAATCCCATTCTAACACAATGCAGTTCAGAAGAATGAACTTAGTGTTCCAGGATTTGCACAGGTGTAAATTGCATAGGAACTCAAGAAAAGTAGGACTCTACAGAAACATTTAACTGAAATTATGATATTAGAAAAAAAAGTCCCTCCTTTCCAAAACAAATAAATTCACTTGAAGAGTGTAAGTGGAATCATTAACTCCTCAGACAACCAACAAAATAGAAAGACAGCATCTAAGTTAATGAGAAAATGTAATTATGATTCTACTTATTTATGAGGTTTGACTCATGGTTTTACCAGAGAAGACAGTATCCAAATACTCAATTTTAGTGTAAATGCTATTTAGCTGATTCAGATACTAGGCAAATAGCTTTTGCTGCTCATGCACATTTATATTTAGTGCATGTAGGAGGAGCAAGCAAGGCTTTATGCAACACTACATTAGCGGAATTCCACTATCGTTGTGATGCAATTTTAATTACAGATTGGTTATATTTTCCACTTGAAATCCTTGTTTGAAGGGTTTACATGTTTCTTCGCTTTAAAAAAAATCTGCCTGAAATTTGATGCATAGATTTCTAGCCTGAAGGCAAACTGATCTGCCTAAAGAGAGGATAAAAATTAAAAGTAGTTTAATATTTTTCAATTATTACACTGGTCAACCTAGTTCTAATGTTTTTCATTTACTATTATGTAGAGAAACAAATAATATATTTATTTCAACAGTATTTTTTTTTTGCTACATCGTAATTTTCATAATAGCAAAATAAATAATCTGAAACTGCAGAAATACTTCAGATGAGCATATCTTGACCTTGTCAACATAGCAAAATGTGTGGCTGGTTTGGTACAACCACTTAAAGAGTGGAACATGTTTGCACACACAGTGAAAGGAATTTAGCACACTTCCACCTGCAGAGTCGCTGAAATACAACAGATAGGGGGTTTGGCCAAGATACACTTTTAATGCACAAAACAAGCTTAGGCCTAATCTTTAAATTGCAATACATTCAATTATGTTCCTCTGCTTTATGTCAAATAACTTGGAGCGTGAATCACATGTCGTAATGCACATAAATAATGTTTGCATTAATCAGACTCAGATTTAGGCCTCTTATAAACTATTTGCAGTTTCTGACATGTAAATATAAAAGTGTTAGAAACTGTGGCCACTAGTTATTTTTACTAGCTGAATTGTGTAGTATTTTATGAAAACTGGAAATAAATGTGTTTTAAAATGGCACCATAACTATGCATTCTAATCAATGGCAATTTTTGTATGGATTTTGCTTTGGGGGGGGGGGGTGGGTTCAAGCTTTATGGCCCTGCCCCACACCCCTTTGCATCTGAAAGATACTGCTTGGAGTAAAGCAAGCAGGTTTTGACAGTGTCTATGATCAAATCAGTGTCCTAAAACATCTTATAAGCAGGTCAATTTTAATAAGATATTGTGTCTGCAACATTATATGTGTAACAAAAAAAAAAAAAAGGAAAATACTCCCAAACAAAAATTGTTAATAAGGTAACACCACTGTGCTCCTAATTAGAAGTCAGATGTGAAACACAAGTACAGTTTAAAATCCTTGGAAAAAAATGACAGCTGAAATTGATTCCTGCAACCCACAATACTTAAAAAATAAAATTTATTTCTCAAAAATAAATTAAGATGTTATTATATCAAAGCAATAATCTCAAAACCACTTGAAAAAATAAAAAAGGTTGTCATTTGCATCAGCACAAATAACCAGACTCATTATTTACAAATGCAATGTTAAAATTTCCTTTTTGAATGCATGATTATGACGCCAGCAACAGCATTCCTGGGTTGCTGCTTGTCCAACGGGCAACATTCCTTCCTTCACAATTCTGGCTCCTGAAACAAAATATCTGTGATCAGAACCTTCCTTTAAACTTCTGCACTCAATTTACCATATCTAAATCCATTTGTATCAAGATGTTACTTTTCATTATTAAGATTTATCTTACAAATTCAAGAAAACTAGCTGCAGGTCTTAAGTCCATGGCTTCTTTCTCAAATTCTGCCCCCCTAAACTGAAATTATTAATGCTTTTTTCTTCACTGTTCTTGTAATTGAAGTGCATTTGCTTTCAAAATGAGCATAATTTATAAGTTTTTCAACATACTATGCAGAATATTTTGAGAAATCTTCATACTCAAATCCCTGTAAAAATTTTGTACAGTGTAAAGGAGCACTGTCTTTTGAAATAACTCTTCTGTGTAAAGCTTAAGGTTTCACGTGAACTGCATTATTGTGTTAAGTTCCTAACAACTTAAGTTTCTAGCAATTTGTAAAAACCTTAATAGTATCAATGTATCAAGTATCAAGAGGAAAAAAGTCTGTCATTTCTATGAATACAAAGTGAGGAAAATCTTATCAACATTAATGTAAGTATTCTGGATTTTGTACAGTATACAGAAATAAACACAATCAAACACAGTGTGTTTGGCATTGGGGTCTGGTTTTTACTAGTTTCTAGAGGTTTACCACGCCAACCCCCCTTTTAAAAAACAGGCTTACATGCTGGACCTTTTATTTGACAATTCATTTACAGAAAAAGCCAAACAGGAGTATATAGGAGATCAACAAAATGGCCTCTCTAATATATGATCCACAGCAGCTATGTTTACATTATCCAGTACTGTGGCACAACAGAGACCGCATCAGCCACTAATATTTCGGAACATCACATACTACACTATGGCTCCTGTGAATTATAAATATAAAAGTAATTATGCTGTATCTATTCATGTTTAGCTAGATGCTTATTCTTTATGATGAATGCTACAAATAGTGTACACAAACATCTATAAGTAGCACATAATAAGCTTACAGCTAATGAATGAAATATTATTACAATAACTTCTAATTTTTTTTTTACTTTGTATACTTTTACAAAAATGTAAAAATTGGGGGTTTTTTTAATCAATCTTTGTAAGCACTAATTTTTTCTTATTTCACTTACATTTTTATCATCATTTTATTTCTCATTTCAGTAAGGAACTGTCTCCACAAAAGATTAATTTGCTATAAGTCAAACCTGGGTTTTGGGTTGGTTTGTTTCTAAATTAAGAGAATTGCTTCAATTTCCCAGAAATATGAAAAAGACATTCTGAATGGTCAGTAAGATGTTTCCAGTTCCTTTATTTGGAATACTTACAACTTCTAAAGGTAGCAGAGTGCTGTATTGTCAGCAGATCTTCACTGCAGATTACAGCAGATATGGAATGATGCAACTGAAAAATCTGTGACCTGGTTATTTCATGAGTCCCAGAAGGGCAGAGTGGACCAGGACAGAAATCAACCCTAGCTAACAATTCCTTCCCTGAAATAATATATTTCCTGTAATAAGCAAGGAAGGTAGTGTATTAAGGGGAAAAAGAATGAGATGGACTACACCCCCAGGCAAAACACAGACACACACACACACACACTACCCTTTTCCCCAGACAGATTAGGTAATCAAGTTTTTAGAACTAGAACAGGAAGTTCCTGGGGAATATTGGTCAGTCACTCTGTGATGTGTTACTAATGGAGAAAGTATTTTCTTACATCATGTTAATATACACAGTTTTGAAACAAAGAAGCAACCATATCACATTCTAAGTGGAGCCAGAACTCCTCTGCAGTATATTTCATATTTTATGCAGAATGCTTCTGAAATCCAGTGTTATATCTACTTAACTACGATGCAAATAAACTTGAAATTCTATTTCCTTCATCCCAAGTCTCTAAAGGAACATGACTGGAGTAGGCCTATTTTCAAAGCCTTTCTTATCACATTCTTGGGCCTCCCCCTGCATGGTATTACTTAACAAAATTAATAACAAGGCAATTTGTCTGGAAAGGGTCTAGTCAGCAGTTGTACAGGGGCTAGCTAGGAAATCCCTTCCTTCAGAATCATTCCTAAAGTCTTAGGAAAAGTTGGAAATATGTTAGTGATGTGTGAAAGGTAGCAGCAGGCACTGTCCTCTTCTCAACTGTCATAAAAAACCTTTAACAGAAATCAAGATGGAAGTGCTGACATTGCTTTAATTTGCAGTGAAAGAACCTTCACATTCAGCTGTGACAGAGCCAAACCCCCATGATCTAGAATACAGATCAAATCCCTTTGCTGACTACACAGAAAGAAGACTTCTCTGAGAAGACCATGTCCATAGCCAGAACATCAGGTTACTAAAGATAATCAACATTCAAATTTCTCCACAAAGCAGACAATTAAGCGTGCCATTAAATTTGTAATTTTTAAATCATTCAACTGGATTAACTTTAGGGGATTAAGATTAAGCAAACACCATGATACAGAATACAATTACTTGGGGAGAATTCTTTATTCTAAAGAGACATCGTATTGTTCTTTCTAGACAGTTACGGTAATGGCATTAAAAATTGATAATTTGTTGTGTATCCAAGGAACATTTTACCTTTTCAAAGAGCTTCTAGGCTTTGTTGTTTTCTTTCAATTTTTTTCTTTAGCTGATTTATTTCGTGGTCTCTCTGGAGCAATTCAAACTCTTTTTCACGAAGCTCATCTTTAGAATGCTGGAGTTTCTTCTCTAAGCTCTCAATCTTAACAGAAAATGCAATTAAATCAGAGCAGGTACTTTACTGAAATCAGGACAATCAAAAGAACAAAAATCACCCCAAACAAAATGTCGTGATTTGGCCTCAGACGACAACAAAGAATGACATGCCGCTCTCTCAGGCCTTCCCAATACGGGAAAGGAATCGGAAGAAAAAGGCAAAACTCGTGGGTTGAGACAAAGGCAATTTAACACAACAGCAAAAGGAACAAGAAAACAACAACAGTAACACGGATACAGGAATATACAAACACGATTACCGAACCGCTGCTCACCCACCGGACCCGGGACACCCCAGCCCACTCCGCCGGCAGCTCAGAGCAGGCATGGCTCACACAGCATGGAATACCTGTGTCCCTGCCGGAGCCTGGGGAGAATTAACTCTATCCCCGCCAGAACCAGGACACAAAACTCACAAATATTGTCAGTATTACCTCTGACTTTGGATTCCCTTGGCCATTTCTTATTTTATTTTGTCAACATTTTTCTTTATTAAAACAGCAGTTTGGGAGCTATTATCATATCAAGTAAAAAAAAAAATACATTTTCATTTTTATACTGGTATTTCCCTGCAAAATTTTTAGTTTTAATTGCCAAACATAAAGCATTTTTGCTGGTACATTGAGGTACTCCCTTCCCTCTCCCTACAATAAAGAACTAGTTTTATTCTTCTAGATTAAACCCGGACAGCTATTGTGCACTAGGACCAGACTTTCTCACAGAATCATCTGCCCTTTGTTGGGGAAACTGGGTTTTTAACTTAAGCAAGAATTACCTGTTTATTGCATTCTTTAATTTCTAATTCTGACTTCTCTAAATTGCACTCCAATTGAATTATTTGTTGTTCCATTTCTCCTCTATGTTCACGAACTGTCATATCCAACTGTGTAATCTAGAGGTAAAAAAGGAAGAAAATGAGTTATTTCATTTTGAACTAGTACGCAGATTTTAAGAAGCAACATTACAAAATGTGACAGCAAAAGGAATGAAACTAATCCTTCATAGTCTGAAGAATATTCTCTCAGGCAGTCAATACAAAAATGCACTCTAGCTGTCTCATTTAAAAAGCTGGGGACAAACATAAAGAGAAAAGGGGAAAAAGTCCATAACTGAGTTTGGCCTTCAGATACACAGAACACAAACCTAGTTCTCATTTTAAATGGAATGTAATGAGTATCTTAGCATACTAATCCATCTTATTAGAAAGCACCAAGTTTTGCCAAAGCAATAAAAATCTTGTTGCTTTGATGAATTCCTGGAGCCGCTCACAGGGTATTGCGGCAAGAGTGTATTGGAAGGTCTGGCCTCCTTACAGTGCCAGTTCCTTCAACAGGTTTTGGGGTGGGTTTTTTTTTCTGGTTGTTTTTTTTTTTTTTGTTAGGGTTTTTTTTTGTGTGTGTGTGGTGGGTTTTTTGGTTTGTTTTTTTTTTGTTTTGGTTTGGTTTTTTTTAAATCCCCTCCCCTCCTTCTCTCTACATCTCAAATATTCTTGGATACAAAGGCTGGTAACTCCTGCAGGAAGTACCTATTACAAGGCTAATTATAAGTGACAGAATAATAGTTTTTCCATGATGGGTATCAAGTCCTGAAGCCAGACCAAAAGACTGAAAATATTTCAAGTGAGCTACAGAAATTTATTTGCAACAAAGATACTGTTTTATATTTAGAGGCTGCTTATTTAGAGAAGCTAATCAAATATGCTCTGATGCAAACGAAGAAAGGAATCTATCATCTCCAAGCACACTTCAGTGCAGATCTTCCCTTTGTGTTATCAAACACCAAGACGACAACAGGTGTCCTATAACTTTATCGCTAATGAAGAATTATGGCACAGGTTTGCATGAGGCTTCTGTTCTATCAAAACAGTAATCTGTGGTCCCTTAGAGGAGCACAGCCTGATTTTCCTGGTACTATAAGGCTTCAGTAACCTAGAGCTGATTTTGAGGTTGACACTGTGGCTATATTAACAGTACAGTTTGTAGCGATCTGTGCAGACAATTAAACTTATAAAAAGTCCGCTAGGTCATCTACTACATAACAGGATAATTATCAGTAACATACTTAAAGTGATCTGACCTGAGCTGCTCTTTGTTTCAGTTCCCAATTCCTTTCTTTCAATGCATGGTCCATGTCAAGGAGTTCTTGGTTTTTGTCTTCAATTTCTCCCTTGCAATACCTACAATTCTCATATGTTTAATTACTTAATGCATATTTAGTTGCTTAGCTTCAAGTACCAGCTTGAAAATCATGAGATCTATTACTTACTTAAAAAAAAGTGAATCAACTAATTGACTGCAAAAAAACCAAACCCAAATGGAAGAATTATGTTGACTATATTCCAGGTGGAAATTTCCAATAACTTAATTATTCAAGTTATTTAATTGGTTATAAGAACGATATGTTCTTAAAAAAGAAAAGTATAGAAGAAAGTATCATTAATTTATGGTCAGAAAGGGAACTGGACAATTTAACTATAAAAAAAAGTAATTCCTCTTACAGTTATTTCACAACTTTGGGATTCAGAAAATAATTTTAGCAGATTTTAAAACAAAATTCACAATAAAGAATGGAGCACCACTTCTAGAAATTAAAAGTGAGCTGAGGAGCTACTGTATTAAGTTATCTTACAGCCACAAGCCACCTAAAAATTATAGAGAGCTGCTAAGAAGATGCAAAAAGACCATCCAAACTATTCCTATGGAAAAACTAACACAAATAAGTTTTCATAATGGAAAAGATACCAGCTTACCTGAGCTCAGTTGTTAGATCCATGATAGCAACATGTTTCTCCTGCAGAGAAGACTGTGCTTTCTGTAATGCATCTTGCAATTCCTGAAGCTGTGTTAAAGTGATTTTTAATTCTCCATGGGCATTCTCTAATGCGGATTCCAATTCTGCTATTTTCTGTAAGGCTTCCCTGTGGCAAGTCTCACTTTGAAGCAGCTTATCTTCTAAATCATTCACTATTTTACACACACGCAAAACACAAAATGTTTAATCAACAGTTAAGTCGGGGTCTTCATGCAACACCGCTGCCTACTAGCACTTGTCATATCCAATTTTCAGTATTTTTTGCAAAATCTAGAAAAGCAGTGATTTCTGAGGTTATACCACAACCTTTTCATGTGACTTAAGTCTTTGCCATTTTTATTCAGCTCATAATCTATAATTGACTTCAAGTATGAGGATGTACCTAAAAAACATTTGGCCAAGGAGAAAGTACAGAGACAACATAGTAACTGAATATGTAGTGCTTTGGTAGTAAGCCTCTGGTTTAAAATAACGGTAAAATTAAATGGAGGAGCAGGGGTTGGAAAATTTGATATTCCCATAGACTCACTTGTATTTGTTTTAAAGAGCTGAATTTTTGTATATAGCATATGCCCTCATTAAATCTATGTGTCTTGTTTGATTACCACACTAAGAATCTGCATTACCAGTTTACAGGGAAAACTACTTATTCATTTCATTTGGGATAAAGGTACATCCCACAAGAGTGAGAATTTGCAAAGGTAGGTTAAAAAAAAGTTTGTGGGTGTGGGTGTAGTTGTTTGGTTTTTTTTTTTCTTTCCTTTAAAAAATATGAAATTACCAACACATTTTAAAAAAAACAAGAAGAACAACCCCTCCATCAAAATTATAATACTTTTACTCTCGCGTACTTGATTATAAAACAAGGGAAAAAGCAAAAATCTCTAATCCAATACATATAGAGAAATACCATGATAAAAGGAAGCCTGAGAAACAAAATAGCAAAATTACCCTCATTTGCCTTTTCATTGAGCTCTGATCGTGCTTCTTCCAAAGTAATATCCAGCTGATTTATCTGCGTTGCTTTGTCTTCACCATCTCGTTTTAATTGCTCTACTTCTTTTTCCATAACAGTAAGTTCATTCTTGCACTGATCCCTCTCCAATTTAATTTTTCTATAGAGAAGAAGCAACCAGAACAAAATGAACCTTGTAATAACAACAGCGACACACGTATCTCCTTACATGCTATAAGACAAGTATTTGTGAATAAAATAGGAATTAAAAAAAGTCACGTTAAGTAGGCTTTTCTCACAATAAACCACCTATTCTTTAAGACTAACAAGCCCTCCTAGAATCTACTATCTAGAATTACAAGCAACTTGATATATTTATGAATTGAATTGCATTATGAAGCGCCATCTTAAGGTTAAATAGGTTGCCGGGACACGTATTAATTCTGTTGGAAGTTTGTACCAGAAACTCATGCCTCTGCTAGTTAGAAACTTCCCTTCCGATTTCCAGTCTATGCTCATATTGAGACTGAATTGTATGACTACATAGCTGAATACCATTTCAGACCGCAGTCTTCTTATTGATATGTCTATCCGCAGAATATATCTCTGTTATTCTAAACCTACCTGATTGTACTATTAAGTTCATCCACCTTCTGTCTGTTTAAATCTGCTTCCTGAGCAGCTAGGCGAAGTTTCTCCTCTGCCTTTCTCAACTCATCTTCCGCATACGCTTTCTGCTTCTGAAGCTCTTGTTCCAAATTGGATACCTATTTAAAACGGCATTTAAAAAGTGCTGGTACTCTTAAATTACATACTAAGGAAATAAACTTCCTTGTCTTGCAACTCACATAGTGAGTTTTAACACACGGATTGCTTTATAGTCTAAAATTTTATATAATTTAAGACTAGAACTTTGTAGTTGCATTTGAAAGACAAATATATGTATTTCTAGTTAATATAACAAGATTCAACTTTCTGAATTTCAATACACCTTTCCTTAATTGCAGTCTAGGTTTTTCCAAGTACTTAGCCACTCTTATGCTAGCTAATTTCCAGTAGCACAGAACCTGGTTTAAGACAAAACAAACCATTAAACTCTATTTTAGATATATCTAAAACAATAACTATCAACACAGTTACCAAAGAAATATTCAGATTTTAAAGGTATCACAAAAACATATATAAAAGCATTTAATTGTCTGTCTGTACGTAGAGACTTCTCACCATACTCTACCTGTTTTTCAAGTTTAATTTGATTATCTTCTAGCTCCCCATTTCTAATAGTTTCTTGCTGTAACATTTGCTGCTGATTATGCAAAGTTTGTTGTAGGAGAATATTTTGTACACTTGCGTCATGAATATTCTGATCTTTTAGTTTTATTTCTTTCTGTAAATAATGAACCTGAAAAGACATTTATTTTCAATTACAATAGAACATATTTATTTGTATTTGCATCAGCTATTCTCTTCATTCTTAATGAGCACAGAATTATACCTATGATTCAATAAAACGTCTGTCTCTGAATTTAGTTGCATTACAGTTTCAACAGTACACAACACATCTCATTATGCTTTATAAAGTGAGGAAAGAAGCAACTTCTCAGCCCCAGTTTTTGACTTCTTGCTTTCTAAATATACCTAAACTAGTTAATATTTTAAAAACATATATAACAAAGATTTTTCATTTCTAAATTACTGAACTACTTTTCTTTCTGTCACTACTCTTACTTTATTTCTCACAAAGTCCTTGTTTCCCCCTTGAGATTTTGTTCTCAGTCCCCCCCTTTATTTCTTCCTGCCTGTATAACAATAGTTGTGCCAATAAAAACCAGGAATTCTGAGTGCCTAACTTGTCGCATGTTGAATGGCCTGATTTCTCAGTGATGAATGCCAAGGATTTTCTGAAAAAAGGAAAGGTTCTTTAAAAAAAAGAAAAAAAATATCACTAACTGCTCACCACAAAGTGGAAGTAGTGACTGTCACTTACGTATGAAAACATTGCTCACAATTACAAAGCCTCACTTGCTACCCTTGAGTTTCACACAGCATCCGGTCTCTTCATATGCAGTATAACAACAACAGATTTTAGGGCTTAGAAAGCAGCAGTAAATATCACAGGCTTATGCCTAACACAGGCTATAGGTTTCCATCCAGTTACTCCTGTCGAAGGTCTAATAATCTCTGGTTGACTAAAGCCTATCTCTCAGCAGGCAGGGCAGCACTGACATGAACAGCCTACTATGAGAATTAGTTCATGTCGTTAGTCAAACCCATAAATAAAAATTCATGCTAATAATATTTAAACTTAATTATTTCTTGCTTTCATGTTGTACTGGAAATTACGATAAAACTCAGGGGCTTGAAGTAAAAACTTTCTTATGCCCAGGACTTCTTCCCCATCAAGGGGGGAAGAAGGGTGTACCTGAAACACAAGTCAGTTACACGCACTGAAGTTTATATTGCAATAGCGTGCTCTCCATTTTTTTTCCAAGATAATGCTTTCTTTCACTTAATTCTGATTTTGCTACTTCTCTCAACAATTCATTCATCTTGGTACTTATTTTCCCTGAGCTTATGCAGTGTTCCTTAGTTATGATTTTCCTGTTTACCCTCACAAAATATATAGTCTTTTCCCAGATTACTTCTAGTCACAGTTGCTGCTGCAAATGTTTTGTATCTTATTTCACAGACAAACTTTTAGATTAAATCATTCATGATTAAATCATAACAAGTGTTCTCTGCAATACAGAAGAGTTTTTAAAACAAGCTGTTACCTCTTCAGACTTTTTTTTGAGCTGATTTTCAAACATCTCCTTATTTTCTTGTGACTGACTCAAATACAGTGCAACTTCTTCCTTACATACATCTAGTGCTGACTCAAGTTGTCTCACCTAGTGGAATGCAATAGATTACTTAAAATTGCATGGTATAGTTTTTATTAACTAGTCTAAAAAAAGTGTTAAAACACATCTTTGTGTAAAACATCTGAAATGCTACATTTTTTTCTAAAGTATTAAAACAGGCATGGAAGTTATAATAAGCTTAAAAACTGTAACAGTACTCAGAAATTAGAATTATTTGTGAAATTAAATTACAATACTTTAGACTGTGTTTAAATCAGATGAGACTATCAGTCAAGAGAAGATATTCTAGTATTTGTCAGTAGGTAGAATTTGTCAGTAGCTAGTAGCAAACATATGCCCAATACCAAACCATTAGTCCACCACATTTTATTCCATATAGAATTGTATAAATAAATTTGGAATGAGCATCACATGTGAGTTGTGGCAAGTGTTTTTCAAAAATAATATTCGGATCTTAATAAAATTCCTCTCAGAAAGCTACTAAACAGCATTTTTTTCCTTTCTGCACTGATAGACAGTGTCTGTGGTCTACCAAAAGGGAAAGGAAAAGCTTTTAGCAATGTCAACACTGTTGATCTATTTTACCCTTTTACTATTAATTTCAATTTGAGTAATCTCTAAAAAATTTCTTATAATCTTGAACAGATAAAAATCATAATGAACAAGCCCCCAGACGTCTGAAGCCATAGTAAACTTAACTGTTTGGTTTCAATGCTAAGACTTTTCTCAACAACAAGAATTACGGCAAATTTAGCTGCAGATTGGCTAATATCTTCTTTCAATGCTACCAGTTTTCTAAACCATATTGGATTGTACAACTCTCTCCCCACCCAAATCAAGAGCTTTTTGAAAAGAAGCAATAATAGGTCCTAATTTTAGATCTCTGGAAAACATCCCAAATACTACAAAGCCACTTGGATAGAAAACTGGTCCAATACAAGTTCAGAAAGAGCATGCTAAGTCCCCAGTATCTTCTCCTAGTGATATCCTGAAGATTTAATATCATTTGGAACCTGACTGTGATAAATCACCCCATGGCAACTGTTTATTAAAATACTATTGCAAGTCCTGCATGGAAAATATTTATCAGGCAAACACAAGGAAGAGGTATAGATGGCTAGAAACATGACCAATATTATAATATCACGTATGTCTAAAATATAAGTCATATCTAGAGCAAAAACCTACAGAACATTATCTTTTTTAGAAAACTTTTTTACTTTTAGAGTACAACAAGCACAAATCTGCCTGATTTGTAACTACAGTAATTTTATAAAGCAATTATGCATTGCATAATCTCTTACTGCAGGTTTCACCATACTTCTTTTAATTAAAAAAGAATGCAAAGACTTCAGGCTAATAACTTCTGAAATATTTATATGAGACAAATTTCTATAAAGCAGCCTTAATATAGTTTTTCTGTAGAGGATAAAAGGAAATACACCATTACTGCAAACTTGAAAACAATTAATTGAAAATTACAAAGAGCTTACTAACTTTGATTGTTTCTTCTGTTAACTGACTTTTCAGCACCTTCAGTCCTTGATCTTTCTTGATATTTTGATTTTCCATTTCCTGTTTGTACATATATTTTTATTCAAGACAACAAAACGTAAATATAGTAATAGTAACCAATAAAAGCTCATACTAAGAATACAGGAAAAAAATAGATCAGTCTATTTAAAACACAATTGCTTATATACTCTATTTGTGTACAACATACGCTGAAGTGAGTTTGGTTCCTGACAGGTGTCCCTTCATATTCTGCAGCAGCAGGAATTATTAAAAGAATAAAACATTGCCATAAGAGAACATTCTTGGTTTTCCACCTAGTGCAGAATAGATACAATTGTTCTTTATCCAGATCTCTTTCCTTTGATTAGAGCAAGAAGCCCAAGGGGCAAACCAGAGGCATAAACAGAACGCTGAGACAAAAAATAATGAAAAAGGTCATTAAAGTTTGTACAATATATAGTAGTAGTAGCTGGGGCTACACTAGATCCAGTCAATTACTCAAACAAGAATTAAGACGCAAAACCATAAATATCTTTAATTTTCTTCAATTTCTCCCATGTGTTTATGGATATGCTTTTCATCATTGGTCACTTGTTTGATTTGCAGTTAAAGAAAGTCAAGAGACAACTTTACCTCTCTGCTTTCTATCAGCAGCCCATCCAATGATTCAATGTGATGCTGTTTATGTATAACATCTTGTTGCAAAATAGATATTATTTTCTCTTGTTCAGTGAATTGCTGATGTTTCTTCTCCAGCTGTGTCTGAAGCTGTCCATAAGTAATTAAAGGTTTATTATTTTAATAAGCTTTTTCAGGGAATTTGTGCATCTAAATATGTCATTCAGTTCTATTCACTCATCACTTTAAGAATGAAAAGTAAATACAATCCTGCCATTAGCAGTATTGCAGAGTCTTAAAAATATAGAGAAATCCAAACTTTAATATTTTAAAGCAACAGGAGAATCAAGAGAATGAGAGCAGTCAGAGTGTAATTGCCTGTCATCAGCCAAGACAGAAAGCCATGCATACATTCTTTAGTAAAAGATGACAAGCTTCTTGAACAGATAGAAATAGCCATGGTTATATTTCTAATCACATGAAGCAACAGAATTCTTCTGTAAAGACTGAAAAGCTTCCCACCAGTTCTTCCTGAACACAGATGCTCATAAGGCTCAGGCTGGCAGAGGTTCAGCAAATGAGAGAATATTGTTAGAAGCTGTCATGGTTTAACCCCAGTAGGCCCTATTTCTCTTCAGTTGAGCAGAAAACAGGATACAAATATCTCAGAGGGAAATCATGATATTGTGTAGTGTTAAATGAAAAATTAACTAAAAAAATTAAATCAGGAAATGCAGGGAGAAGATATAACTTTTTAATTGGACATCTGCCTCAAAATTACTAAAAAGACAAAGAAATTAACATAGGAAAAAAGTTACCAAGTAACTTGTATCACTCATACATACTAGCACACAAGGAAGGTCTTACTAGTTCAATCTGTTTCTCCATCTCTTTGTGCTGCTCCAAGTGAACCAACTTTGCTTTTTCAAAAGCAGAAATTATTTGCTCATGTTCTTCGCTGATAGTCATTTCCAACTCGTGAATGCGTCTGTTTTTTCCCTAGGAAACAGCAACAACAAAAAGGACTTAATAAAAATATTTAGCTATGACAATAAACAGCATTTTATTTGATGATAGAGTTCCTAGATTTCATAAAACAACAACACAGAAAATGCTGAAGTTATACACAGCATGTTTCATCTCAAAGGATGTCACAACTATAACATAGGTGTAGAATGCCGCTAAATGCAGCCACTACACAGAGACAAGGTGTCTGCCAAGGTGGACTACTGGCACAGTGGAGCAAGGAGGTTCTGACAAAGACAAAAATGAATGCCACGTTCACATGGATAGATGGAATCTTTAAAATGCAGGTTTCCATTTGAAAGGGACCGCATAAATAGTTTATTTTTCTAGCAACGTTAGACCTCTTCCCAAAACTCAAAAAAAGTTTACCTAATACGCAGGCCAGACTTCACAGTGCTCCAAGTGTTAGGTCACCTTCTTCACTTACTACCATTTAGAAGACTTTTTTATTCACATGTCTACATGCATTTCACTGAAACAAATGGCAATGCTACAATCAATTTCAATAGGACCAGATTTTCATTGCACGTATCACCACAAGGAAAAAGTAACATGTCCATTAATAACTTCCCATGTCCAAAAGCAGGAAAAAAGGGATGTTTTATTTGAAACAAGATTCAGTTTTTAAAAACTGTCTAAAAACTGCACAGATTGTTTAGCAGATCTGAAAGTCTATCCATTTTGAATACATGGAATAATACTGTTTTAACTTAAACTTTAATCTCCATTTATGTCTTTTTACATAAATGTAGTTTCTCACTCAGAGCATTTTACCATGAGTTCCTGTTCCAGCTCAGTATTTCTTGCTGCAGCAGCTGAATAAGCAGTAGTCTTCTCTTCCAACTGCTTCTCAAGTGCAGAAAGTTGAGAAGATTTCTTTGTTATCTGAAATTAAGTATGCCACAAACCAGCATGAAGACAACTGTTTCAGGTTTATTCTATTCTTTGTATATACATTCTTACCGCCAATGTCATTTCAGCTACTGCTATTTCCTAGTATTTTTAATTATTTATTTGTTTGTTTGTTTATTTTTGTATGCTCTATTAAACTTTATTACTTGCAGAGAAGAATTCAGGACAATTTACCTCAAATGTATCCAATCCATGATAATTATCAGTGCCATATGAGTGAGTTAACTATTACAGATCTATAACATTTATGGCCATTATTAGGAAGTGCTGCAAATCCTATTACGCTGGAATTCTATAAAAACACTAGCACCAGAATGTAAACATCAGGACTTTAACTTATTCAACCAAGGAAGAGTGGTTAACCTGAAGCTTAATTTCTGTCATGACTCTGGTAATGATATTAATCTCTGGCAACTGTACTAACATTTAATGAGGAAAAATACAACTGTTCCTTCAACATCAATTTCTTAAGGTTACACATTAATTCAACCATACCACAGCAACAAGACTGTGCATAATTTTCCACATAACAAACCAAAATAGTAGTAGTAAAGCCCACTAACTACATCAGCTTTAAAACAAGATTTCTGACAACTAACAAATTAAGGCTGTTAGCTTTTAAGCTTTTCTGCTTGCTCAAAAGTTTATTTCCAATTTTTCTAAAATACGCCATATTTTAAAGTTAATATGGCAATTGCAGTTTTTCCATAACTATTGTCTGAACTATCTTTGATTACTGAAGTCAATAAAAAGTGACGTATTTTTTCAGTGCTGCTAAAAACTTACTTCTCTCTCTAAGCTACTAGTTTTTGAAGCCTTCTTCAATAGGTCTTCCTGTATGACTTGAAACTGACTGGCTCTCTGAGCCATGCTGGTCTTCAAAGAAGAATTCTTATCCTCTGCTTTTGTCAGTTTAGTGCGTAACGTTTCTATCTCTTTCCGGAATCTTTGCCTCTCCTTTTCAAATTGTTTGCTGATGAGTTCCAACTGTTGACATTTTCTCCTCTCTCAAAGTAGAAAAAATAAAGATTCATTTATAAAAGAACATACAAACCAGCACTCAAGCAAATAATCATACAAACCAAAGTGAGAAGAAATATAAGAATTATAATTTAATGACAACGTATTGAACTAACACATATAGTATTCAGAGACAAGACTGTTTATTTTTTCCCTGTAATGTAACTGAAAGCTGTGACAAACAAACAAACAAAAAAAACCCTGTCAAACAAACAAAAAAATTGAAGACAGCATCATTATATAGGTGCCCTGAAGTAATTTTATGGAGCAGTCCTAACAGTAATCACAGAAGCAATTGCAGAAATCCTGCAACAGCAGGATACGGAGAAAAGAATCAAAGAAAATGTGTACACCTTAGCATAACCTGCATAGAGAAAAAAATACACGGCTCTATTTCAACACAACTCGTAGCTTGGGTATTGCTGAACAACTAACTTAACTAGCAAAAGGAAGAATATCGTGTCCCGAGAACATGACAATTTCCAGAATTCCAAGGTGGCAAAATGCTCCCTATTCAACCAAACCATAACTATTAGCTCACAGAGATATATTTAAAAAAACACTATAAAAACTATTTAAACCCCACCAAAAACCTCCTATTCTGTGTATTAATCAGACAGAACTGCACAGCTATTTTGGTAGGCTTACCTCCTTGACTTCTGATCAATTTGACAGGCTCCATTTCCAGGCCACATAACCTGCTATTTTCTTGTCCTTCATTATCATTAGAAAGATGCCCAGCTCCATTACAGACAGTTAAGTTTGCACGAGGGTTTTGAATTTCTGCTTCATTCATTGACAGTTTAATGCTATTATAAAGGAGGAGACAATTATTTAACATTCTTTCTACATGCTAGTTCCAATACTACCTTATTACCTGCCTATTCTTGCCACAATTCAGTAACCAGAAAGTTATACCTTAGGTCTGCAATCAAAGGTTTATTTGATTCACAAGATTCAGAGGGAGCTTCCTTTGTTGAGGAACCGGATAGCTGGTGTTTCAAGTCGTGCCATTTAAACTAAAAGTTAAGGAAAAACCAAGATCAATCAAAAAAAAAATTGACTTTTTGTTGATTCACAGCATGATTAATTCATGTGTTATACTAGCATATAAAATTCAAGACACATATGCCAGGATGCTAGAAGTTTGGATAACTTGATCTTTAAAATTATTCTCAAGGAACTGCTTGCAGAACGCTGCAGGTTTGTCTCACACTAGTAGAAACTATAGGCATTAGGGCCCTCTGACACTGAGCCCATTCTTTTAGATATCTTTATACAGGAACTGAAGCATGAAAATTTTTGCTGTGAAAAATTAAGTAAACGGAGATACTATCAGTAATTGCGCATTTTGAACTTCTCACATCATGCTTCCTTTCAGATTTTGATGACTGCATTTAATACCATTTTCTCCTCAAATTACAGAAGGCTTCTAAATACTCCATTAATCTTCCAAATAAACGTGTATGATCACAAGAAGCCAAAACATAATTTTTATACAAAATTACTGTATTGTCTTCAGCAGAGGTCACCTTCACAATTCCAAAATCACACAGAAAGCTCACTTCTGATTTTGTTTTCATTACAGCTACTCACATATACTTCAAAAATAAGATACCTGATGCAATCTGTACTCCTGACCTCATATGTGTCTCTAGCCCTTCCTACAATTTCTACAGTAACCCCAGTCAGTTCACAAACGTAGTTTTTTGGGGTTTTTTTGTTGGTGGTGGTGGTTTGTGGGTTTTTTGGTGGATTTTTTTAGGTTGGTTTTTTGTTTGGTTTGGTTTTTTACACGACTCTTCCAATCACTCAGTTTAGCAATAAACTTCACCAGCACAAGCTTCAGAGTCATAAACCAGGGTTCATCCTGATAAAACATTTCATTTGCAGTCAGGGAAGGTGTACCTTTCTCTTTCCCAGCAACAAAACGTTCCTATAAACATCTGTCCTGCTCTAATTTCTCCATTGCTGAGGTTGAGACATCAACTCTGGCTGTGTGACACAATGTGTCTGTCGTATGAGAAATGTCATACTGTTCTACTGAGAAGCAGCTCAGCATCATATAATAGGACATCATCACGTTTTAGATAATATACCTACATCTGAGCAATTAATACATAAAACATAGAAATGGAAAGTGTAATTTTAAATGCTTGCTGGTTAATCCATTTCAAAGCACCTATTCCTTGTTCTTGAATGAGAAGACAAAAGTAAAATATTTAAATTAAGAAAACATTTCACCCGTGCATCTTGAAAACCAAAGATATTTTACTCAGATTATTTCTCAAGAACAGGATTTCCATGTAATGTTGGTTAGAATCGTTTCAGACACATAATACAATTTGTAAGGATGTATCAGTTACAGTACCTCTTCAGATGTACTTAGAGACAACTGGGAAATAATGGTTTCTAGTATGTTGAGCTCTTCCCTTGAATTCTCAATTTCCTGATGGCATAATTTCAAGCGGTTATGTTGCTGTGCAGTAAGTGCTCTCAGCTCTGCGTTTTCACTTATTAGAGCATTCTTCTCTTTAAGTACTATTTCCTTTTCACTACGTTCATTCTCAAGCTCAATGATCTTCTGATCAGACCGAGTCAGCATTGATACCATTTCAATGTTCTTTGCCTCTAGAGTCTTAATTTCTTCTTTTGTGCTATGATTCTCTTCCTTTAATTGCCTAAAAAAAGTATGTCCATTTAAAAGGTATGGCTTAATATAGAGAAATAGACTAGGATTTTCATTATTAAAAGTACTAGGAGAACACACCATAGCTATACTGTTTTACTAGTTTACCTGTCAAAATCTAGGATTAGCTCTTTACAAAGGATAGAAAAGTTTTCACTGCTTTACTAAGCCTACACTGTTCTTAAGGACCAAGATGCAAACTGCTATCAACAGACAAAAGGAAAGAATAAACTACTACTCATTCTTAAGCTACTTAATCATAGTTTGATCTGCAGGACACTGGGCCCGCTTGCTAAGAATGGGAAAACCCTATCCCAAAAAGGGAAAAGGGTACTAGGCCAAGAATTAGCAAGGCTCATGGACAGGGCTTTAAACTAGAATCTAAGGGGGAAGGGGATAAAACCAGGCCCGCTAGTAATGAGCCTAGGGATAAAGGGCCAAGGACGCGGACGAAATTGGTAGCCCAGCTCAAGTGCATCTACACGAATGCACGTAGCATGGGCAACAAACGGGATGAGCTGGAAGCCATTGTGCAGCAGAACAGCTATGATGTAGTTGCCATCACGGAAACGTGGTGGCATGACTGTCGTGACTGGAATGCTGCGATGAACGACTGGCTATAAGCTCTTCAGAAGGGATAGGCAAGGAAGGAGACGTGGGGGTGTGGCACTGTACGTTAGGGAATGTTTTGATTGGATAGAGCTAGATTCCAGTGATGATAAAGTCGAATGTTTATGGGTAAGGTTGAAGGGGAAGGGAAATAAGGGAGATGTTGTGCTGGGAGTATGCTATAGACTACCCGACCAGGATGAGGAGACAGATGAAGTATTCTATAAGCGTCTGGCTGAAATGTCACAATCGCCAGCCCTTTTTCTGGTTGGAGACTTCAACCTGCCGGGTATCTGCTGGAAATATAACACAGCAGAGAGCAGGCAGGCTAGGAGGTTCCTCGAGTGCATGGAAGATAACTTCCTGACACAACTGGTAGGTGAGCCTACCAGGGGAAGTACCTTGCTAGACCTACTGTTCACAAACAGCGAAGGACTAGTGGGAGATGTGGTGGTCAGAGGTCGTCTTGGGTTTAGTGATCATGAAATGGTCAAGTTTTCAATTCGTAGCAATGTAAGGAGGGCGGTTAGCAAAACCTTCACCTTGGACTTCCGGAGGGTGGACTTTGGCTTGTTCAGGACACCGGTTGAGAGAGTCCCTTGGGAGACAATCCTGAAGGGCAAACGGGTCCAGGAAGGCTGGACGCTCTTCAAGAAGGAAATCTTAAAGGCCCGGGAGCAGGCTGTCCCCAAGTGTCGCAAGTCTAAAGGGCAGGGAAAATGGCCAGTCTGGATGAATAAGGAACTTCTGATGGGATTTAGGAATAAAAGGAGGGTTTACCACCTTTGGAAGAAGGGACAGGCAACTCAGGAGGAGTACAGAGATCGTGTTAGGTCATACAGAGAGAAAATTACGAAGGCAAAAGCCCAGCTGGAGCTCAACTTGGCCACTAACATTAAGGACAACAAAAAAAGCTTTTATAAATACATCAACAAAAAGAGAGCCAGGGAGAATCTCCATCCCTTACTGGATGCGGGGGGGGAAGTTGCAACCAATGACGAGGAGAAGGCTGAGATACTTAATGCCTTCTTTGCCTCCGTCTTCAATAGTCAGACCAGCTATCACCAGGGTGTTCAGCCTCCTGAGCTGAAAGATAAGGATGGAGAGCACAACAACCCACCCATAATCCAGGAGGAAGTAGTCAATGATCTGCTTCTGCACCTAGACGTACATAAGTCTATGGGGCCGGATGGGATTCACCCAAGAGTACTCAGGGTGCTGGCGGGAGAGCTCACCAAGCCTCTCTCCATCATTTATCAACAATCTTGGTCAACAGGGGAGGTACCAGATGACTGGAGGGTGGCTAATGTGACGCCCATCTACAAGAAGGGTCGGAAGGAGGATCCGGGAAACTACAGGCCTGTCAGCCTGACCTTGGTACCAGGAAAGATCATGGAGAGGATCATCTTGAGTGAGCTCTCATGGCAAGTGCAGGGCGGCCAAGGGATCAGGGCCAGCCAGCATGGGTTTAGGAAAGGGAGGTCCTGCTTAACCAACCTGATCTTTTTCTATGACCATGTGACCCGCCTTCTTGATGCGGTCAAGGCTGTGGACATTGTCTATCTGGACTTTGATAAGGCCTTTGACACCGTCCCCCATAGCATTCTCCTGAAGAAGCTGGCGAATCATGGCATAGACAAGCGTACTCTTCGCTGGGTTAAAAACTGGCTGGATCGCCGTGCCCAGAGAGTTGTGATTAATGGGGTGAAATCCTGTTGCTGGCCAATCCCAGTGGTGTCCCTCAGGGCTCAGTTTTGGGGCTGGTTTTGTTTAATATCTTTATCAATGATCTGGATGAGGGGATTGAGTGCACCCTCAGTAAATTTGCAGATGTCACCAAACTAGGTGGGAGTGTTGATCTGCTTGAGGGTAGGAAGGCTCTACAGAGGGACCTGGACAGGCTGGATCAATGGGCCAAGGCCACCTGTATGAGGTTTAATAAGGCCAAGTACCGGGTCCTGCATTTCAGTCACAACAACCCCAAGCAACGCTACAGGCTTGGGGAAGAGTGGCTGGAAAGCTGCCCAGCAGAAAAGGACCTGGGGGTTCTGGTGGACAGCCAGCTTAACATGAGCCAGCAGTGTGCCCAGGTGGCCAAGAAGGCCAACAGCCTTCTGGCTTGTATCAGGAATAGCGTGGCCAGCAGGAGTAGGGAAGCAGTGGTGCCTCTGTACTCGGCGCTGGTGAGGCCTCACCTCGAGTACTGTGTTCAGTTCTGGGCCCCTCTGTACAAGAGGGACATAGAAGTGATGGAGGGTGTCCAGAGGAGAGCTACCAGGCTGGTGAGGGGTCTGGAGACCAAATCCTATGAGAGAGGCTGAGGGAGCTGGGCATGTTTAGCTTGGAGAAGAGGAGGCTGAGGGGAGACCCTCTACAACTACCTGAAAGGAGGCTGTAGAGAGGTGGGTGTTGACCTCTTCTCCCAGGTGAATGATGACAGGACCAAAGGAAATGGTCTGACGTTGCAGCAGGGGAGGTTTAGATTAGATATTAGGAAGAATTACTTTACTGAAAGAGTGGTCAGGCACTGGAACAGCCTGCCCAGGGAGGTGGTTGAGTCACCATCCCTAGAGGTGTTTAAGAAACATCTAGATGTGGCACTTCAGGGCATGCTCTAGTGGCAGAGATTGTAAGTTGTTTGGTTGGACTCGATGATCTCAAAGGTCCTTTCCAACCATGAAGATTCTATGATTCTAATAAAGTTTTAAGCACTACCAGCAGAGTCACTGGTAGGAAAGAGATCAAGGTGGCTTGCTGAAGCTAAGATAATTTAAGAACAGAAGGAAATAACTACATAACTATATCTAAATTGACAATGGAGGAAGCTAAGTACTGAGTTAGTCAAATGTTCTGCTACTAACAAGAGAGAGAGGGGTCCTGTTTCTTCTCTCCCCTCATATCTGACTGTACAGTGAGACAATTACATTTTTAGGCCATGACAAGTTATTCACTCTTTAAAGTACATGCTGATTTCGCAAACTGAATTAGCTTGGCAAAGGTCCTGGATGAGTGCCAAACCCAATGGAAGTTAGCAGAGAAAAGAGGGCAGACTAGGGTCAAGACCCCCATCAGCACAAGGGAGCCATTAAACAGACTCAAGCTAGGGTAAGGGCACTCACACGCTGCCCACCCTTGCCAAAATGGCCTAAAGAACAATTGTTAATACAGGAATGTGGGTGAGGATGGGATACCCAAAACGCGTGTGAACAGGATACCCAAAACTCTCCGAGAAGATGTTCATCCAAACCTAATAATGCTAAAGACAACCAGCTGATAGTTGTCTTCCCTCATTAATGAGGGAATTACTAAAAGACTTCTGAAACAAAGTGAGGTTCAGCTTGAAAAAGACACATACAAGCAGCACAGAAATTTTTTAACAGTGGGAAAGGACCGTGGAGTTGAAACTGAGTAGCAGTCAAAACCCGGTTTGACACTGCCAGAAGTTCCAGACAGTGTCACAACCTCTGTTCAGGCCTGAGTGCAGCCTCCCCATTGGATGCCAAGTGAATCCTTCATTCTAGCTAGGGACTGACAATATGGTGTGCAACAAATAGGGACTCATACCTAGTGGTGTAAATGAACTCACAGGGTGCTTTCTCACTGGCAGGTATATCGGCAGGCTGCAGGCAGCAGAACAGCTATACATAAAGTCACAGTTCCCACATCTCCCGCAGAAGCAGTGTGCGAGCAAGGGAACTTATGCTCCCAGAAGGCTTGGTGGGGTATTGCTTGTTACCGTGAGTATGTGGCAGCATGCAGGATTAGAACTTTTAAGGATTAGTTACAGAACAGAATCTAGAAATTTGTAAGTGTGTGCTAATATTTTTTACCTGTTTAGTATTACGGTTTGTCTGTTGTATTGCTGATATTGATCTTAAGTGTTCATTGATGCTGGTCCTGATTTGGTTTGAACTACATGAATTGAGCAGCGTGTTCACAGTGACAGTTGTAACATGCAATTTATTCTCAAATAAGTGTACAGAGATTTTTAAAAGCCTTTGCGTTACCTTAATTGCTCTTCTAGGATGTCTAGATCCTTTCTGTAGCTGACACACTTTTCATTCAACTTCTCGTTTTCTTTTTCACAATTAATTAAACGTTTTCCCAAGACTATTTCTTCAGCTTTAACCTTAAAAAGCAATTTTTTTCATTACTGTACAACAATAATCTAAGCTTCCATGGCCAACAGGCTTTTTTAAAAGAATACTATAAACACTAAGCTGTTTCTTTTTTTCGTTCTGATAAGCCTGTAGGTCACTGCTCACTGTTGTGAAAAGGAGAGGGGCAAAGTTTTCTTTTTTAATCTGCCATTTGGGGAAAAAAAGTAATATTTTGGTTTAATATTTTAGGGCATATTTGTGGTTGGAAAGAAGGAAAGAAGTCTAGTCAAATACATATTCTCTGTAAGATCTAACTGTCTCAGGCATGTATTTTCTCCTCCCACAAGGCAGGAAGCATTAACAATTCTGACCACTGGAACTTTGAGAGATGACTTCATTTTCATCTTAGCTCTTCTCTAGCTCATGTTTCATTTAACAGGTTACACAGATCGAGTCAAAAGAGTTCTTTAAAAGGGATCATATATACTCTTAAAATGTAAAATTCCCAGCTGGCAAGCAAAAGACAGAAGAAACAGCAGCAGTATTAGGATACCTCAAAGATGCAGGCTGTCCAGGTTGTGTGAAGACAGTTTAAAACCGGATAACTGAAGTTATCACCATAAACAGTTGCGTACCCTGTCCCACCTCTCTTAGGACTTTGCCACCAACAAGCAGAAAAAAAACTGACCCACTGGTGAACCCGCTGCTGTTTGCTGCCCAGCTTACTGAAAGAAGCAAAATCCTAATAGCATGACAAAAACAAGTGAAGAAAAAACTCTTACCTTTTCTAATTTTTCAGTCATTTTCTCTTTGTACTTTTTGAAAGCTCTTGTCAGTTCCTCTGTGTTCAACAAAGCTTCATTTCTTTGCTGTTCTGCTCTGCAAAGAAGCATACCAATTTTAAAAATCACAAATTTCAGTCATTATGTAACTATGTCCTCCAGTTACTAAAAACAACTACTAAATTAATTGCTCCAGTTAACTTCTTTTCCTCTTCCAACTTTCCAAGGCCTAAATAAATAAAGTTTCACATGAGGCATAAATTAATCTTAAATGTCATTTTTGCATATTAACATAAACAAAATTCCAGTAAGACTAAGAATGTAAAAATAAACACTTTTGATTCCCCTTCAAGAACACTTTGATTCAAATCATCTTCATGTCCCTACCAGTAAAAGCCCATTTTAGGGACTGGGATAGCGTGCATGATAAGGAAGCAGAAGATAGCAGTGCTCCTTAAAATCCAAACTGCTTAAGGGGAACTAGAAGAGATTTTGATACTGAAGGAGCTCTCATGATGGAATTATGGTGAGACTGACAGGAACTAATCAAAAGATAAATTATTTGGAGGATACTGGAGACGGGGCATCAAGAATAGTAAAGGAAGATGAGACTGGGATGATATCAAGTGAGCAACTGTTCAAAGCAGCAACCCAGACTGCCTACTATTTCACTTTATTACTCTGTGCCTCTGTCCCTTTTTTACTTTCCCCTATCATTACTCACTAGGGAAGAAGTTGGAACGGTAACCGTGGGACAGCACAGGTATGCAGTCTGTTCAGGACACCCACCACAGGCTCACAATAATTACTGCTGTTCAATAACATTTGTTTCTCTTTGACTAAGGGAACTGCAGGGATGAGGCGAGTACCTCATCTAAGTACACCCTCCCCTCAGACAGGTGTTTCTTAGTTTGAGGACTGCTGCCTGTTTGGAGATGGCAAAAGTATTCAGAGAATGGGATAAAGGGATTTCAGAATAACAAACAAAATAGTGTTAGTCTAAAGCACTTCAGTTTGCTTGGCTAAAGGATAGTAAGTGGTTGTAATTACTGACTAAAAGCAAACTGTAATAATTGTTAATAGTAACCATAACTTCTTATGTTGCCTTTAACACCTGTTAGTAAAGTACAAAAACATTTACATTTGTAACTAGTAACTAAGTACAGCTAGTTCCAGCCCCACATGCTCTGAATGAACAGTGAACGTAAGTCAATACATTTCTTCACCAGTAGTGCAAGTGCCACAGTATTTCCGTTTGTCTAGCTATAGGAAGGTTAGAGGTAATTTCATGGGTAGACACGCAAGCCAAACAAGGGGTTTGCATTTAAAAGGCTCAAGAAATGCTGTCCCAAGTCATTAATTCAGTTAATTTTTGCCCCAGGTAATGCAGGTAAATGAATTGGGCAGGTAGTAATAATTTTATTTATTCTTCTCATTTCCTTAAAATTACATTTTGGAGATAATAGGATTGTATATGGTAACTTCCAGCAGTTGAAAGAAATTACCTAACCCTCCCAGTAGCCACACAACCACTAGGCTAAAGGAGGCAATAGGACAGGGAAACAGGGATTGGAATGGAATTACAGCACCCTTTTCAACAGTACCATATAGACAGATAAGATTAAGGGTAACATAAGAATGTTCTCTCAGTTAAGTTGTGCTTCTATCACTTTCCTCACACCAAACACAAAAATACAGCACTCAGTACTGTTGAATACCGAGTACTGAGCATACGCTGTAGGTTCTTGCGAGACAAAGTCAAAAATAATTCAGGAAAAACATGTTCTGGACACATTTCAGCTCTCCATTACAGTATACAGTTATTCTGAGGGGAAAAAAAACAGGTGATAAACTGGTTACTAGTGTACGATATCAGCCTGCAACTACCAGCAAATTTCAAGATTTAAAAAGTGCCTATTTAAATAATAAGTATTTTCACACTGAATTTCCCCATTTTTTTAAAAAAATAACATCCTTAAAGCAGAGAAATAATTCGATTCCACAAAGTAAACATCTGCCAATGGAAATAAACACTTATGCACTATTATTCTGTATTCAGTTCATAAAAATTACTTCGCTACCTCTTTCCTTGCTTGCTTTGTTCAATTAACTCCATCTTCAGATTTTTATAGCCTTTTTTATATCTTTGCAACGTGTTTTCTCTTTCCATTCCTGTTTTCCGTCTTTGATCCAGTTCATCTTCTGCATCTCTAAACAAAGCATAATTAAAAAATGGGAACTGTTTTGTAAAGAAACTAGGTTTCTACTGTTCTTTTCTGCACACAATGTTTGAGAAGAGCTAGTTAAACACACTGCAACTCTCAAAACTAGGTTTGGAACACCCATAGTCTCCAAACTCCCCAGGAGTTTGTCTGCAGCCTGGAGTGGTGTCCAAGCCTCATCGATAGGCATCAGGTGTCATGATTGCCAAGGACACAGATGGCTGACTTTGCATCACGAGATCTGAATATAGAAATCACCATTTTTCTGGCAATAGGTATGACTGGTCTGGATAACATGTGGGAAACAACACTAAAATATACGCTAAATATAGGTATTTTTACCTCTTTTGTGAAGACAGACTATTAAGATATTACTTGAATACTACATAGCACGAGGCTGTAAGATAAACTGACAGCCGGGTACATCTTCCTTGGCAGCCTCTGGACACCGTATATGTTAGCTTTATTTGACCGTTTGCCTTCATGAATATATTCATGAAGAAAGAATCCTTTATGCTACATGCTGCACAGTCACGTTTGAAAATACATGTGCTTATTTACTACAGAAGATATGCAGTCATGTAGCATACAATCACTCTAGTCAGTTATAAGGACACATTCATCTTTAGCCTACATCATAAACTGGTTTCCTTTACCAGCCTTTATTTTTTCTCCTTTTCTTGATGTACATTCAGTACAAAATAAAACACCTTCCTCCTTCTATAGATGGTTCTGAAATGAAAGTTTCAAGCCTCAGATTACATGACCCACATAGTACCTGCCAGTAATTACATCATTCCGAAAAAAGAGATTGGACTAGCAAGCAGACCACAATAAAATGTTGATTTAAAAGTACATTTATTACCTCAGAATTTTATCTTGAGCTGAAACTTCTGCTTCCAAGTTTACAATCTGTTCTTTCAACTTTGGAATGCTGACTAAATGTGTACCTAAAGTCGATTCAAGATAAGAAATCTGAAATACAAACATATTTGGGGTTTCATTAACACTTGTATATATACCTTCAGGTGAGATGCGCAAGAACAATCTGCTTACTGAATGACACAGTGCTCTCAACCTCACTGTAGAAGATGCTTGTTCATCTACACAAACTGACCCCCAATTTTATGCTCATTTAACATCCTTCCTGTTCCTTAGCACCACTCCAGTGCGATATGCTGTCTAGCAGAGTGATTTCTTTACATGTTGATCTTGTCTCTTGCTCTTCCTCAAAAGTTTAAATTCCACTATTTGTTCTTTCCATGCCAGACAGTCAAACATTTTGTTTATCTACTTATTTATACTGTCTTGGAAATAACATTTCTTAAATGAAAAACATTAAGCATAGCTATGTTTTACTAATGTTACGTATAAACCAAATACCAGAATATAGTTGTCCTGAAACAAACTGTACATACAAATATATACTAAATCAGTAATGATTTATTAGATACAATATTTCCTTTGAACTCACCTTCACTTTTTCAAAATAGCAATATTAATTCAACCTGAAAGAACAACATTTTTCATTTCCTAGACAAATGACTCCTGTGCTATTATTACTCACATTAATCTTAATATAGCTCAGACATGTGAAAAGTACAAAATACATTCTTGAACTATTTTCTTACATAATGTATTCTTCATTCTGTGACTTACTGGCTTTAGATTAAACTTTGGAACATGAACAGATAGAATTTATACTTAATATAGTTGTTTTGCTCATTGAGACATAGACTCCAAACTATTCTGTTGCAAGATTAATGCTGAACATTATGAAAAAAATAAAATATTAAACTTTAAAATTTAAATACTAAATTTAGATAAAGTTAAGACAAAAAAATAATATGTTCTGCTTGGAATTACAGACTCAAAAGTCACGGTCACTGGAGTGGCTTTTTGGGTTCATAGTTTGTTTTTCTTTTTGATGAATACACTACAGATACATACTCTTGTTTTTAACTGCATCAATTCAAAGTTCATTGTTTCCACTCTGTTCTTTAGGTATTGGTTCTGAGAAACCAAAGATGCATTTTGCTCATGAAGGGCATCCAGCTTCTCCCTAAGATGTTCATTTTCTTCCACAGTTTTATCAGAAGTCGTAGATACTGAGTAAGCCTAGACATGAAAAAAAATTTTTTACATATATATACACACACACTTATATATGTGCATACGTAAGCAATATATACATCAATGAAAAGTGCAAAACAAATGTATTCAAATCATACTATAAGAGCTCCGCTGATATAATTGCCCAATGCTAGAGAGTATCAACTCCTAGCCCTAAAAGCAAAAAAATATTCATAAACATAGCAAAGAATAGAAAACCAAAGTAATAAAAATAAGTAATGAAGTACAATATTTACTTCAGGTTTCCTTTGAAAATCCTGGCAAGATGCGTTACCAGCATTCTTCTTACGGTTGGAAAGGCCTCGATGGTTGCAATTAGGTTGTACAAGGTCCTCCAGAGTGAAATCTACCACTTCATCAAAGCAGCGGCCATAACATTCACTGTTACTAGTGCTACAAGGAAGAGTAAAAAGTTGCTACACCACATTTTCTTTATTATTTTTTTAATTGCTCATAGACAGTATTCAAAAGAAAAGCACAAAAGGAGCTACTTGCAATAAGCCATTACACTACGTAAGATTTACACTACAAGACAGTGGCCGTTCTCATTCCCAAACACGCTCATACCTAGAAAGCTCTTCCTCTACAGTTTGTAGATTTTTTTCAGTTTTCCTCAGCTGATTCCGCAATGACTGTAAGTTTACAAGCAGGCCTTCATCAGCAGCACTATTAGCGCAAGTCCACATACTATATTCCATTGGTATCACACACACCACTAAAATAATATTTAATAATAAAACATTGTTAAAGTGAATACTACTTGCAAAGATACTTTTAAAGACACTGAAATAAGGCAAATTGAAAAGGAAAGGAGAAAAAAAGAGAAAAATACTAAAAAGGAAATACTGAATTTCCCAATGTAAACATACATTTTGCACACTACCTCCTCCCACATTCACTCGATAAAAATTACAAATTGTCTTTTTTTGGGAAAAAGAGTTCTGTACGCATTCACAAAGTACAAGGAGCTGCATGAATCAACACTTAAACTGGAAAAACCTGCTGCACATCGGTCGCCAAAAGCCTCTTGCACAACGCACCTCAGTTACTACAGAAGTCCCCTGAAGCTGGCAGGGTGCCTAGAGAGGTAACAGCACGTACACAACCAATACACAAAACGTGCCTCGCTGACCGGCGAAATTTAAAAAAAATAATTAAAAAAATCGAAGCAGTGAGTCCTTGACAGCACAGAGGAGCGCGACTAAGCTGGGGGGTGAGGGGGGGAGGCCTTCACAGCAGCAAGTAACACTTTGCAAATGAGGCCTGAGGTACTTTGATGGGAAACGGTCAGAGAAACCAACGCTGCCGCCCTGAGGGGAAGGGAGAGAGGGGCCCTGAGGGGATTCGCATCGGTAACGGCGGCGGCGCCTCGCAGCCCTCCTCCCTCCCAGCACCCCGCTTCCCTCTCCACAGGAACCCATAGGAATCCAGAGATCCCCCTCCTTACCCCACTTCAAACACCGCGGGCCCTGAGAGACCAGACCCGCCTTCTCCGCCAGCCCCTCAACGCGCATGCGCAGCTCCCCCCACTTCCCTTCGTGCGGCGGGGCCGGTCCCGCCCACGCCCCCGGGGGCCGGGACCGGCCCCCGGGGGCGTGGGCGGGACCGGCCCCGCCTGCCGCTCTCTCCGCGCCGCCGCGATGGTGCCGGTACCGTGGCCCGGGTTGCTTCTCGGGTGTTTGGGGCTGTTCCTGTCGCCGCAAGCCGCCGCCGCCGAGTTCAGCCCTTCCCTAGACAGCGACTTCACCTTCACACTTCCCGCCGGTCGCAGGGAGTGCTTCTACCAGCCCATGCGCAAGGAGGCCTCGCTGGAGCTGGAGTACCAGGTGGGTTCGGCCGACGGTTCCCCTTAACGGAGGCTCCGAGGCCCGGCTAGCGAGCAGGGCTCGGGCAGGTAGCGGCATCCCAGGTTGCCCTTGCCCGGGAGGCAGCCCCGGTGGCCCCGCCGGCCTGGCCCCGGCGAGCGGCGGCGGCGGCTGCGGGAGGCCGCCCCGCTGCCCCCACGTCCTGCGGAAGAACGCCTTTTTACCTCCGCGGTGAAAGTTTTGCAAAAGCAGCCTTATTTCTCTGGACTGACATTAAGGTCGTGATGCCCTTTTTGGGAAGACTCGAGTTCCCCAGGTATCTCTGGGAAAGATCTCGGCCTTTTTTTCTTTCTTTCCTTAAAATAAAGACTTCTTTTCACCAGAACAGCCACAGTATTTTCCCACCCTGCTGCTGTGCCTCAGAATTGGCTGGGAACTGTCTCTCTCCGCCCCCCACCCCTTTTCCCCCGACCTCTGTTTCCCAACTAAAAATCCTGATTATTTTCTAATCATTATTACATACAGAACTGAACAGGAAAGGTTGACGTGTTCAGGCTTTGTTCAGAGCTCTCTATAAGCAAAGCAGGAGTTTATTTTGCACTAACCATGTAGGATTTTATTTTAATCATAATCAAAATATTTATTTTAGAGAGAACAAACATGTAAACAGTGAATTTATTTCTACGCAGGCAAAATTTCTTAGCACTATTGCTAACAGCAACGATTCATCTTTCTATTTGAATGTGTTGAAAAGGAGCTCTGTATGTTATTGGAAACAGATTTATTACGTACTTAATGATCCTGGATTGTTAGTGGCTAAAGCGTAGGAATATTTAACATAGAGATGCAGGTCATTCTCCAAAGACATCATGCATTAAACACTGTGCTGATACAAAGTTTTGTTCCGGGTGCTTACATAGTGTCATAGCCCTAAAGGTATATCACTATGTGTGGTTTTCAATTTGATCAGCTGTTAGCTACTTATTTTCCTTGTCCTTTCTCGTTTTTTGGTAAATCTTCAGTGTCACTTTAAGTCAGTGTAAACTTTGCCCTCAATTTCAGCAGGAGCAGACTGCTATATGCAAATAGCTCACTGGAAAACAAGCAAACAAAAAAAATCCCCTAGCATAGACCTAAGTAACATCCTAAAAATTATCTCCCTCTGCCCCCTTATGCAGTTACCACCTTCCCCATAGAGAATTTCTACAGATCCAGTCCCTAAAGGGGGCCTGCAGGAAAGATGGGGAGGGACTCTTTATCAGGGATAATGATAGGACAAGGGGTGATGGTTTTAAACTGAAAGAGGGGAGATTTACATCAGATATTAGGAAGAAATTCTTTACTGTGAGGGTGGTGAGACACTGCAACAGGTTGCCCAGGGAGGTTGTGGATGCCCCGTCCCTGGAAGTGTTCCAGGCCAGGCTGGATGGGGCTTTGAGCAACCTGGTCTACTGGGAGGTGTCCCTGCCCAGGGTAGGGGGGTGGGAACTAGATGATATTTAAGGTCCCTGCCAACCCGAACCATTCTATGATTCTATGTGGTGATACAACTGTAGCCACATTATACAGTTAAAGCAGCACAGCTTTGTAATACCTTACACACTTCGGAGCTTGGGAAGCTAAATGCCTTCAATTCCCTCTACTTTTGGGAAATGAGAATGCACTGTGGGAATTCAGACCTTAAGTCTGCGTTGAAAGGTGAGAAGGTCTGTAGTACAGCTTTGATTGGCATAAAACGTCAAATCCTGTCTTCTACACTGTTAATTCACCCAACAAAAAGATCTTAAGGGATGACACTGCATAGATTGTGTTCTTATACAATTATATATATGTGGATATACATAAAAGTGACAGATCTTTGTTACAAAAATTTCTACCACAAACCAGCGCTGGTACTTACCCATCAATGATGTCTGCCATAGAAATGCTAGATTTAGCCATCTGTTGGTAGTCTTACAGGTTGTCTAACCCGCCCATCAATAAAATTTTATACATTCTTAAAAACAATTAGGGACGGGTTCGATATAAACCCAGCCTAGAATGATTAGGTCCTATGTAGTTTAAGATTTGAAATGGCTAAAATACTTTCGGGTTGAACCCATTTTTAATCTGTTTCCGATTAATTTGGTGTGAACTCCTGCAGGCAGATTCAGCTTTCAGATTCTTTCTGTATCAGTTCCCTTGTGTTTGCCTCCCTAAAAATGTTGCCATCAGCAATGCAAACAGGAATTCCACTGGTTGGAGGTGTTTTTTTCTTTGTTTCACAGGTTCTAGATGGAGCAGGATTAGATGTTGATTTTCATCTACTATCTCCAAAAGGTGAAACTCTCGTTTTTGATGAAAGAAAATCAGATGGAGTTCATACGTAAGTTTAAAATCTTCAAACTTACAAGTGTTACATAAAATACTTTTCTGATTTCTTTAACAAATATAACTAAAATAAAGGTTGAGTACTTATTATTCCTTGGAATTACAGAAGACTTTCTAAGAGGACAGTTTGAGAATACCAATTACTAAATACTAAGCACGGAATGCTTTTTACATGGATCTTACCATGAAGTGAAGGATATTTTTGTTTTCATGATAGCTGTTAATGGTCAGTGAACAAAAATAATTACTGTGGACTTGAAAAAAAGATTTTGTCAGTCATATAAATAATAAACTGAAAAGTCCCCTATTTTTCCAATCCTTTTATCAAAATATCTAGTAATTATTCTAATTTTGCTGTAGAGTATAAGAATTCCACTCATATGATAGCTTTTTTGTAATGATTAATATTGATTCAAAATCCCCATAAAGGAAAATCAAAGCAAGCCACTGTCTTCATTATTTTAAGCCTTTAGAGTCCGTGGGATTGTTTAGCTGTGACTGTGCAATCTGTAATGTGCTTTAGAGTGCTTGTTTTTATATAAAAAGCATATCCAGTTATTTTAAGTGCATGATTGTCAGTCTGAAAGAGGAAAGTTTGCTTACAAAAACTTACTTTTTGAGAACTAGCACAAAAAGTGTAGTTAATTTAATGACATTTTGCTCATATACACAGGGTAGAAACAGAAGATGGAGATTACATGTTCTGCTTTGACAACACATTCAGTACCATTTCTGAAAAGGTGATTTTCTTTGAACTGATCTTGGACAATATGGGAGACGACGGACAAGATCAGGAAGACTGGAAGAAGTATGTTACAGGCACAGATCTCCTAGATATGAAATTGGAAGACATTCTGGTTAGTATTTGATCTTTAATTCTCTTCAATATAAGAACATACAGAAAAAAACTCAATGTCATTCAGCCATTCTGCCTTGGTCTGGTGCATCATCCTGGAAACTATTCCAGTTCCATGGATTGCTTTTACTGATGCATCAATGTCATGGCTCTCTTGCTTCCACACAGAAACTTGAGAATATTTTCAGAGTAGACTCTGAATCAGCAAGAAGACACTGCCTAGCTTCCTTACTGTTTCCAGTTCAGCGTCCTTCCTTCCTGCTGCTAAAATGGGACACTTCTCCCTAGCAGCAATGAAATGAATATTTATAGTATTAAAGTATCACTTAATCCTAATGATGTAGTTGGAACCAATGCATAGATTTTTATCAATGTTTGAAAATAAAGTAGCACATTAGCCTCTTCCCATCTTTGCACAAGTTCTCCAACCAGCGGATGGATTAGTATTTCTATCTTCAATAATTTATATATTACTTTATGAGGTTTTTTCCCCCCAAAAAAACAGGACAGGAGTTAATCTGTACTACACTGCAGGTTCCCCTTTGCAGACATTCTATGAATGGTAAAGTTTGCTTAAACTTTATGCTGGCCTGATTTGATGTAGGATGAAGACTACTGCTGAGTCAAAGCTTCTTTTTCCTTTCACGATCATTAAATGTTGACATTACTGTAGAAGTAGAGGATCATTTGGTGTTCCTGTACCACTGTTCTTAGTGCTGGGTAGGATGCAGTAAGCCACTGTCTGTTTGCTCGTAGTTACAGACAACAGGTATCTTAAGAAAGAAAAAACAACCAACCACACAACCGCCCCCCAGAAAACCAAGCCAAACCAACACCCACACTTACTGAATACACTGGTGTAGGGAATGACATTGTTTGTATTCTATCTATTGCAATAATCAAAATGCAGACTTTTAAACAAAACAAACTTAATGTGTATGATCTTTTATAGGTGTACAATACACTTTTACATAGTTAAAGCCAAATACAGAATCTGAAAAGCTGGCCAGATCTTCTTTAAAATTGGCAATCAAGAAAATCAGAAAAAACAAAGTTTATAGAGGAAATTTTGAAGAAAATCCCTCTCACTAGTCACAAGCAATACTTGAATGGATTTTATAGCAACTTGTGTACATACTGCTATCTCTTCCAAAAGAAAAAGACCTGCAGAACTTGTCTTTATTTGAGAGCCTTGCAAATCTTATGAAGTGGATAATTTTTGTAAAGTTAATATTAGTATTTGATGCCATTGTTTACTTAAGTTATTACTTTACTTGCAAGTTCTGTGAGGACTTACATAAACACTTAGTAGTTTAACTTAAAGATAACAACATATTTGGTGGGAAAAATGGGGAATTGTGTCTTATTTTTTAAAGCTCTTTTACGGTGTTGATATTCCTTATTGTGTAACATATGAACTTTAGTATAATCATAAAATTATTTGGCTTCCAAAATAACTCTTTTGAAATATTTGTTAAATATGCAACAGAGAAAACATCCATGGAGAAAATGTTACTGCTGAGTTTCACCTTTTTGGGATTTTGTTTGTTTGTTTGCTTTTTAATTTATAGCCTCCTGTTACTGCACACGTTACTCTTCTCACTAAAGTTACTTCAGAGTCCCATAATAATATCAAGAACATAAATCAGCACTTCATGAGATCAGCTTTTAGGTTGTGACTATCTATTATGTTGTGGATGAAAATGTTAGAGGACCAGGTGTTGACTTTGTAAATGCAGAATAAGGAGTAGGTCTTGAGCTGCTGTTGATATGGCCAGAGCATTCCTGTACTTCCTCTGATTCCCTGAGACACACTGCGTGTGCTTTGTAGGACCTCCACTTGTCCTATTCACAATTTATTGTCAAAATTCTGCTTTAGTATCAAAGCTGAAGCAGCAGTTTATAGCCACTACAGTGAAAGCATAAAAAGAAGATGGGAATACAACATTACTGTACTACTTTTGCTACAGCTATAGTCCTAAGTGTAGTTTGCATTAAAAAGTGCCTTGATTTGATTATCCAGCAGAAAAAGAGCCCTACATTTATCTACTACTACATGACTTGTTTTGAGACTAGTTCTGTAGAGATCACTGCTTTTCACTTGTCTGAATACCTGGAATCACAGTTCCCCAAGATACACAGAATATTAAAAAAACAATTTCAGGTTTGATTTCTCTCTCACCTCCCTAGCCTGTAAAAGGGAAAAACCAAATTACTATAGAACCTTAATGCTATGTTAATTAAGCCTTTTTAGGTGATGTAAAATAAACAGGCTAAACAAATTAATGAAAACTGTGATGAGATATATATTTTAAAGTGAAATTAACTACTTGGCAAGAAATTAAATTACAGGTGGTAACACAATATTAGTATTTTGTATGTGTTGCAAGCTATACATTTGATTCAGGTGTTCTTTTTTTTTCTCTCCTAAAAATACTCTTTTGTTACTTACCAGGAATCGATCAACAGTGTCAAAGCCAGATTAAGCAAGAGCGTCCAGATTCAGACACTGCTCAGAGCATTTGAGGCTCGTGACCGAAATATACAAGAAAGCAACTTTGACAGAGTGAATTTCTGGTCCATGGTCAACTTGGGAGTAATGGTGGTGGTATCAGCTGTTCAGGTTTACATGTTGAAAAGTCTCTTTGAAGATAAGAGGAAAAGTAGAACTTAATATCCAGTGTGATCATAACAATATAACAGGTATGGGGGGGAGAGGGGAAGCAATAAACTACTACAGTAAAGAGAGAAAAAAGTAAAAATAAAACTATGACCTTTCAGATTCTTTTGAACAGGCAGTAGACATCGGGTTTTCAATTCATGTTGGGCTTCTTGGTTGTTTTTTGCTGGTGTTCTTGTTTGTTTTGGTGGGTTTTTTTGTTGGTTTTTATGTTTCTGTTCTGGTTTTTTTTGTTTTTTTTTAAACATGGACAGAATGCCTTGCCCTGAGCTCTTCCATTTTTGCAAGAACTACTAACTATTTTTTTGTACTTGTAGCATTTGTTAATGATTGTTAACAACTAACTTATGCATAGCACACAGGATGCTTGGTGCATATGCAAAGAAGTGTTAATACTATCTTTTTTTCATGTTCACATAAAACTTTAAATGGTAACTTAGATATTGGCTTATGTGCTGTTAAACATTGAGTGAATTTACATGTGTGCCTAAGCATGTTTACAGGATTGGGGCCTACAGGGGTAGTCCATAGTTACTGTCATTTATCTTCAAAGTTACATGCTTTTAAAAATCCTCAGCCTTTGTTGTATGGAATCATGGAGAAACACTGGGCTAATATTGCAAGAACAAAATGAGAACTCTTTTTATATGCAGATGACTAACATCAGCACTTTAAAAAAAAAACCACCATCAGTGTGAAATCGAGTCATTGTTGAAGAGAATTAGAGAAAATAGGTACGATTTCTATTCATAAATCTTTCTGTCCTGTAGTTGTACAACCCTATTCTCCTTTTTGGCTGTTACATGGGATTTAAGAGACAAGTGACTACATGGTATACAAATGCACACACACCTTGAAGTATGGTTTGCAAACTCTTAGTTACTGTAACCTTATGCAATTTTCAAGAAGTCATTTCTCATATTATTCTTTCCCTTTAATAAAAGGGGGGAAGAGGGGAGAGAGTGTATCACAGTATGTGATATTACCTGAACATTCATTTTTGTAGTCTCAAAATCCCTCTTACTTGCCAAGTTATTTTTTATTAGTTTTTGTCTATTACCTCTATGGCTAATGTAGCAGTTAATAGGGTAACTTACACAGGCATGAAAAACCAAAGCTGTTCACCTAAACTTTCCCTTTTTGCTCACCCTCACAAGTCTTTTAGCTGTGTAAGTACACTTAGTTCATCTGAGCAGTGTTTCTATATCTAGCTATTTATATGAGTAAGGCATAAATTACCTGAACAGGAAGTACAGGCTTCAAATTTTAGGATTAACTGAAGATGTAATATCACTTAACTAAGGCAAAGCTATCCTCAAATCAGTAATTTATAATTTCTGGATGAAGTGGCATTTAACAGTGTAGTGAGGGTGTGGAGAACTTTTGCCAAAACGCCTGGTGTATGACAATTAATGTTTTTTAATAGTTCAAAGTTTGTAATTTTTACAGTGTGCCAAGTCACTGAAATTTCGTGTATAAATGCGTTAAACTCCATTTCACACAAAAGTGTTTTTAAAAAAACACTTTCTTAAAAAAACCCACTTTTGAAAAAAAGTGTTTTAAAAGCGTATGTATTAGTGTTGTGCCTGTTGTTGGGTCATGTAGGTATGAACAGCACAGTTGCAACTTTGAGACTCTGTGATTAAGAATTATTTTATGGAGATAAATCAGGGTCAACAGATGCATGAAGAAACACTTTGTTCAAAGAAAGCAGATGCTAGCAAGGGCTACAGTACATAGAAACAGCACTTCAGCTTCAACTTCAAACAATAGTTTTTATAAGCAAAAGTATTATGTCACAAAATATAACTTGTTAACTTGTTAAAGAGGGCTCCAAAAGCTGTTGAGCTACTTTTTCTTTTTGCAAAGCTGTGTCCAAAGTAAGACTGTTTCCCTTTAGGGTTCTGCATATCTTTTTTCTACATGATGCTTTCTATTCTAAACTGCCTGGAGTTACAAAGATTTTTTCTGTGATCAGGACAAAGTCTAGGAAAAATTAATTCTTTCTGCTGGAGTAGCAAATATTTTTCTGACATTTCCCTGGACATCTCCCAATACCAATATACCACATATGTACATCAGGGCTTAAGCCAAAGCTCACTGAAGTCAACTTCCAAGGTTTTGATCAGGTCCCTTCAGGACAGGTAAATAAGATTCTTAGGGCTCTGCCTCTTTTGCTAGAAGAGAAGATGTATCTTCACTTGCATCACCGTGATTGTGAAGCCACAAACCATCTGCAAAATGCCAAACCAGCTCTATGAAGCTGTGACTAAGACACCTACCTCTTATATCAAAGCTACTAGATTCTAGATTTCAGCTTAGACCTCCAACAGATGAGCTCTGCCAAGTTTTCCAAGGGCACCTCAAGGGATTAGGTTCACCAGCTGCTCTGCTGTGCCCCTCTGACAGTGGTTATACATCCAGTGGCGAAACAGTTATGGTGTGTTAGCATAAGCTGCTAATGAACACGGACTTCTCTGATCAAAGACACAAGACTGAACTGCAGCAGTTTCTCCGATTACAAATAGCTGTCTGTGGCAAAAGGAAAATAACACAACAATTGTCAGCAGAGTTTTGCAACTAAGAGCTCCGACTGTGTTTTCTCCCCATTCAAAGTTCATTATAGAAAAACAAAACAGGGAATAACTATAAAGGTAACTGTGCTTTGACTTTGGCAGCTGGAATATGTTTCTCATAGGTGAAGGATTCAATATTTAAACATGCAGCTACATAAAATTTAGTAGATGGCTTTTGACTGTATAAAATTTACAAAGGAGAATATAAATCTAAATGTTTTTCTTAATGGACTTTTTATTCAGAAATAAAATGTTTTAAGACTTGCAGATGTTGAATAAAATTATGCAAAATTCTGAGATTTTCAATAAATGAAGTTTAAACCTGCGTTTGTGTTCCTCATTTCATAATGAAGGAAAAATGCTTTACTTATTAATGCTGCAAGAGATCAAGGATGCTAAGCTAACAAGAACTTTAGTAATGCAGCATTTTCATTTTTGCCTCCTGCAGTGTTCAGATTGTGTTCTTATTTACTGTAACCCAAGATCAACTTTATCAATGCAAAAAACTTGAGATTTACACAGGTGTCAGATCTGAATGACACCAACTTCTGATCTTTGTAACAAAATACATTTAGTTTTGAAGTTATCAGATGCATGTGAGGTATGAGCTTTAACCCCTGCCCCCCCCATTTGCAACTTAATTTTTATATTCCATATAACACCTGTAGTTTATTACACACACAGAATGGCGTAGCTTCAGTTATGCAGGCAATAAAGTTAGGAGTAATCCTGGGAAGAACAGCAGGTACTGTCTTGTGCAAAATTACAGTAGAGGTCAATAATACTACTGAGACTAGTAAAGTTCTGTGTTCAAAGCAAGAGACAGTAAGACCCTCAAGCCAGCCTAAATCAAGACAGCTTCGTATTAAATCAGCGCCCAGGTGGGAAACTATTTGTCTAGCTGAGTATTACTTGTTAGTAACTAAACCAAGCCCCAAGTGTCTCACCTGAAAAAAAAAAAGTGAGAGAAAATATCCCAAGGAACAGATATGGGAATGCATAAGCTTGCAATACCACGGAAAGACAGGAGCAAGTTGACGCTTGAACTCGAGAAACACTACTGCTCTAACCCAATGGCGATCTTTGTCCTCACAAACCCTTTTACAAAGGATTTTACAGGAGGTACTTTGTCTTGATATATTGTTTTAACTCATGTGCATGTTTGTGTGTTTCCAGTTAACAGCTGTAGGTGAGGCACATGAAACTGAAAAGAATTAAAAAAATAAGTATATTTTTCAGCAGCAAACATCAACTAACATCTGATGACCTGTTGAGTGCTTCCATTAATTCTTATATTTTCCTCCTCTAAAGAAACAATTTATTTCACAATATAAGTATTTTAATTTCTGATTAGGTATAGTCAGCATATTAAAAATAAACACCTAGGAAAAAATAGAAGGAAAACAGAAAAGTAGTACCACAGAATACTGAACTGTAGCAATTAAGAAATCCGCAATATAAATTACTACTAGTTATTAGTATGTAATAATTTCACATTATTCATAAGAGAATACACAAGATCCTGAGACTAAAAGCTCAAAATTTTGGAGGGTTTTTTTTTCCAGCTTAAACAAGCAATACAGATGACAAATCTGAGCTTGTTTACCATTTCATAAGACTCCTGAGAAACCCGGGCCTGTCCGGAAGCCTGCTAACCACATTGTTCAAATAATGAAACAGGAACTTCCTTTTTGTGCTGTGTTTTGAGTTGATGAGACAGATACCATAAAATACTAAGGTACAATGTTATGTTACGAGATTAGGCAATTTAATTGTAGAAGGAACAGTGGTTTGACTTGAAAAGGTACACGCACAGTGAAAACTATCAAAAGCCATTTTGGACAAAAACAGTTCCCTTTACTGGTCTCTCAAAGTGCACACTGGGAGAAATGACACCTTTTTGCCTAAATTTCTTCCTAAAAGCATAGATCTATAGTGTGTATCTTTATTTCAATGTTATTATGTTAAAGGATCTCTGGCGTTAACCGTCTAACACTTGTGTACCTCAGTCTGGCACAAGTCCTTTGCATCTCATGCACTCCAGAGTGCAGCACCTCCTCCAGCTCCGCTCGTCTGTCAGGTTGCAGCATTACCCTGAGTCCATGACCATGTGATACAGTGCTAACACTACCGTGTTAAAAACTTGATTCAACCAGCCACCGCAATTACTTTTTTTTTTTTAATTTCCTGAGTATTTTCAAAACAAGTATTTACACAGCTATCTGTCCTAAAGACTCATTATCCCCAACAGTTAATTAAGACAGCCTGGAACTAAGTAGATTGAGCTCTATCTGATGTCCTTAACAGTTCCTGTGCCTTCCCTAGTTTCAAAGAACAATTCTCTTTGAGACTGTTTCATTTTAAAACTTAGCAACTTTTAGCGCAGACAGGAGACATACAACTCAGTTATTGCTGAGAAATGGCTTATGTTAAGCCCTTCTTTTCCATGTTTTCCCCCTGCTCTGGTAGTACCTCATTCACAGAAACTCACTATTCATATAAAAGGAATGCTTAGTGCAGAGGTGAGCACCATATTTGTAAGTTATTGCAGAGCAGATCAAAATATGCCTTACTGTATGGTTTTGTTTTCAAAACTAACAGTTTACTTAAGGTAACAGTTGATTTTTATCACAGGTACATATAATAAAATAGTATGAAAATAATAAAAATAATACATTAATAGTAAAAATCATAAAAAAATTAATAGTAAGCATACCTACACTGCTGAAGTCTCACCAGAAGCACCTGAATTACATCATCTTCTCTCATACCATCAATTGCTCAAAAGTCCCTTTCTTACCTTAGTGTGTACAAAATTTCTGGAAACAAGATATCCTTCTTCACTTTCCATCAGCTACCTGCCAAATTGGAATACAGGTGTGTAAGGAAGGCATAGAGTTGCCAAGAGAAAAGTTCTAAAAGCATGTATCTATAGTTTGTATCTTTATTTCAATGTTACATTAAAGGACCTGACATTAACCATTTAATTAAGGATATTTTTCTGTTATGCTGGAAGATTTCAGGGAGTGGTAAAAATCAAAGTCAGAAGATACCCATGACTGTCCATACAAAAAGCTTCTGACAGTTCATGAGAAGACTCTTGATTACATTCTCTGGACAGGGAACAGGTACAACTAAATCCCCTCCAAAGCCCTGAACGCACTTCAGCCATTATTCACTTATGCTCCTCTCCTGAAATCATTCTTCCTAGTCACTTCTCTTCCACAAGATGACACCACCAGACTGGGAAGAAGGAAGCAGGCTCAGGCACCCAGTGGCCAAACAAATAGGAGTTCCCATTCTAAGGCTTCAGCACTTACCTCTGAATGACTGTGAGGCAGGCGAGCACCTACAATACCTGGGCTCATGACCACAAGCACAGAAGAAAAAACATGGGAGGAGAAAAAGGCAAGAGTGGGTTTTGTACAAAAAGCATCACTTTCCCTAACCAAGGAACTCCACATTGTTACCTTGATCAATTCTTAGTTCTACTTTATATTCTTCCCCTTTTCAGTCTCACCTTTTTCCTCTTGCTACCACTACAAATATATTTTAACATCCTACAGCCTGAAAACCTTTCAAGTCGTTCATTCATTATTTCCCTTTCCCTGAATTTCCAACCATTGTTGATAATCTCTAGAATTTTACTCTCTTCCTGCTTTGCAATCGCTGCCATCATACAACTAATTTGTGAAGTTACGAATATAAGTTAGAGCAAGCAGGTGAAAAAACACCAAAGAGGCAACCTTAGTAATGCTCATGAATGAGACACGCAGCGAATCAGTAACTATCACGAGTGAATGCAGTAACAGCAACAGTTTTGTGAGTATTCATGAGGGAATGGCAGAGCACAAATGAGTACTTTGAAATAGTGCTTACAGAAGAACAAACTTTATTTAGAGCAAAACAGAACTATTAATTAGCTTCTTGCTATAAAGAAGGTTTTGCAGCAAATGAGCTTGTTAGAGTAAGACCACAGACGTCAAGATTGCAAGTTAATGCTACCACACTGGACATAAAGTAAACAGAAGACCAGGACACCAAGCCACATGCAAGTCAATTAATGCCACACACAAAATATCTAATAATGGGAAGAGAACAGAATATTGTCCAATTCAGGAGCTGGAAACAAATCAGGACAAGTGAAAAAAGAAATACACACTGGTGAAAGATTATCAGTAAACAGATTAGGAGAAAGATGATATGAAGATAACTGTATAAGCTACACCTCTATTTGAAAAACTAGTATTTGCAAGGCAAAACATTTTGTCATCAATGAAAATCAGAACTGTTGATGTTACGGTATATGGTTCTCAATGGTAGAATATGAAAAAATCTGATTAAAGGAATAGCAGAGATGAGCTAGCTGAGAGGAGGAACATTAACGGATTAAGAAATGCAAAACAGATCATGACAATACAAAAATCTACTGTTTCATTGCTGCTGAACAATAGGAGTAAAAGACTAGCAAAAGCATCAAATTCCAAGCTCATTCTCACACTGTGCACAGCTTCTACTCATACTCATCTTTTGCTTGTCTTTCTATCGTCCTGCACTATCTTTTAGAAAAGATGGTCATTCCCCTTTCAACTTTCTTCAGGGACTCCAAGGAATCTCTTTCCCCGCATCTTTCTCTTCTTTATACCTCACCTATAAGATGATCCAATGTACAAAAAAAGCAATCAACTTTTCTACAAACTTTAGGTTGACAATTCCAATTTTTTTCCCTCACACGTTACTATATTTTCCTGACCAAACCAGGGATGCTGATAGATCTGACACCACCATTTGGGTGTTTAGCCGTGATCTTAAATTCAGCATCAACCAAACACAACTCACCATCCAAAACCTTTTTCTGCATTTCCAGAAAATACCATACCCTTAACTGCAGTGTTAATTTTCATTGAAGCACATGCGTGGGAACTAGAAAAATGACACAATTTACAGCCTGAAAATGTTACCTGCATAGCATTTGCAAGCTTCATTCTCTTCCCTCTGCACACAGAACTGATGCTCCTGTCCAGTTCATCCTTATCACCGTGTTCAGACTCTTGCTCCATCTCCAGCTTTGTCATGTTCCATCTCAATTCACCGATTCCCTTTTAAAATATAACACTAAAGATCACTTTAGTAGGATGTTCCAAAGACATGACCATTTTTCTGTTTATCTACTTATCTTACCCCCCACTCTCTAGAGAAACTGCTTGTCTTCACCTTCAAGGCCTTTTTTGCTTTATTTCTGTCTTCATGTTAAATCAAAGTATTGACTTTCATTTCACATAACACACAGAGATGTTTCAAAATTCCTTTGTAATCTCACTCAAAATACCTGTTATGCATAGAAAAGCATAATTTTTATTCAAAATTCCTCTTGAAGTTTTTGTTGAGAACAACGATGTGACAAGTAGTTTGTTATGATGATTATTTTACAGTTCTGACGAGTAACGTGCCATCATTTCTTTGCTGTCTTTTTCACGTGATGCCCACATTTTTAGAACAGCCTCAAGAGCCTTTACCTACCTAACTACTACTGTAATGCAAATAACATATAATGGAAAAAATATTAAATCTGATAACACACAGAAATGTTTCTAAATCAGTGACCACAACAAAGTTGAATTACATATATTTACACACATGCATACGTACAATGATCAAGTCATACCAAAATGAAATCGTTACATACAGCAACATTTGTATTTTTCCTTTAGACACTCCATTACTACATACAATGAAATTCACATAAAATGAGGGAAAGGCATTTGTACGTGTGCTTTAATTACTACTCTAGCTGTATCTTCAGCAGCACTATTGCAGCATTTTCCAGTACATGACACCTTGTAACAAAGCATCCCTCAAGCATAGCTGGAACATTAGTTAGTGCCTATGTGCAGGGCAAGCGTCTCCACAACAGGAAAGCTCAAGATAGAGAAACAAAGGATGGGAGGATGCCACCAGGTATGTACTTCACAAGAATACAGAATCAAAACTCATTCTTCTCTCTCAAAAAATACACACATTTAATGTTGGTCTTTTAATTCTAAGAAAAAAGCAATTCCAAAAATACAAACTGAACATCAGAGTCAAGTCAACCACCATAATAAAATGAAACAATGACATTCACAATAGTTAAGTCTATGGACAGCTTAAGTTTGACAAATATTTTCTCCCCCCACCCCCTAAAAACCCCAAGTACATTCCAATATTTATCTTTAAATGAAACTTTACGAAAAATACTGCTGGTGTTCAGTTAGAATTAAAGGACTTGGATAAAGTGAAACAATAAAGACAGATACAGATGGTGTGAGTAAGGTTACAAAGGCTTTACATTTTGCATTATCCCAAGATATAAACATTCAAAAACTAACATGAAGTTGCTGTGTTATCAAAATATTGCAGCTACAGGCAAGGCAACATTAAATTAATAGCTGAGGGTGTGAGAAAAAAACCACACATTTTAGTGAAGGTAAACAGAAGTGGCAGTTTTTAATTAGCATTTTTAATAAAGCTAATATTGCCCAGCCAGCCATAAAGCAAGCACAGGATAAAAAGCTTTCTCTGCTTCCTTTGGCTATAAGGTGACAAGGAAAAAAAGAAAAAAAAAAAAAAAAGAAAAAGTCACCTTTTCAAGATGTTCAAGATGAGCAGAAAAAGTCAAATAATCAAGTAATGGAATAAATAAGTACTAACCCAGGCAGTACACTTTAAACCACTCTGTCATTTGTAAATGTTACATAATTTTATTTTGGTGGTAAACTGTAAGCACGTAAGAAAACTAACCTTATGCAATACAGTGAATATCCACCAAAGTAAAAATATTCTTCTGTTTACTCTTTGGCTAAAACCCCCTCAAAAGTAGCAGACGAAGAAAAAAAAAAACATCTAATACTGGCAAGAGACTTTTTTGACTTTTTTTTTTTTTAAAAGAAGTAAAATAAACTTATCAATTTAAATCTTGGTACATTTTATAGAAACAAAAGAGGTAATGTTGTAATAAAAATCAGTAATGTTACTTCAAATGGCAACAAACTGTTTGTTGACCCTGTGCAATAATATACTTTGTTCATACTACACATTTATCAAAATATGACTGGTTTTACTGATATATAGGAATCTTGTGAGTGACTCCTGTCAACTTAGTTTGTAACCGGGACACAAAATTTACAATCAGCGTGCCACAATAGCTTTCAAATTGCTATTTCTAGTAGAGTTAATTTCAAAATGTTCAGATCCTGAATTATTTTTTAACAGTTAATTCTCATGGAAAATAATGGATTATATTACCTAGAGCATATGAACATCAATGACTGCACCCATTGCCAGAACACGCTGCACTGGTTTGACACTTTTCCTTAGTACATAGAAAGCAACAGCACCCAATAAGCCTGAGAAGAAATGCTGCTGTGTAAATACTGGCAACTATTCCTGAAAAAAGAATTATGGGATGTATTCTCAGAAGCTGCCCAATCCCATAATTTGTATTGCATAGGTCACAATCACACATATATATACATGCACAAGAATGTGTGTGCATATATACATATGTATATACACACACGCACACACGCACACACACAAAGAATATATTAAGAAGACAATGAAGTCTGGTCACAGAGCAATTTACAGGCTCAATATATTTTTTCTTTTTTTTTTTTTTTTTTTTTTACACTTTGTTTGAAAGAAAACTTCAGTATTTTACAGTCTTCAGTAGGCATTATATACACTGCACTTATGAAATCTAGAAAGTATTGAAATAGAAATACATTTCTGCAAACATTTGGGTAAGAAAACAAACCAAAATTTTTCAAAGATTTGTGCTATCTACATAATATTTTCTCTAAATCACAATAACTGTATCCATGGAATGTTCTCTAGAAAATGTCTTTTTTTTTAAAACACCATGCACATTTTTAAGCAATTGTAACCCAAAATATCCCAACCTAAAACAATCTAATAATGTTCAGATTAAAAAATTTAAGTTTCAGATCAGATTTTAAAAAGATAAGTCTTTATCACAAGAGCTGTAATGATAACAATTACATGTTAAGGCTAAACTGGTTTTGTTTTGTTTTTAGAAACACATTTAAAGACACGTTTCTCTCGTGGCTCTGCATTATGAACTGTACTTACAGATGACAGTGCAGTGAACATAATGTTCAGTCCTACAGTCAGGATGCAGTTGCTCCTTCCCACTCCACAAGATACTGCACCTTCCCATCAAGCGTCACCCGACGAGCCAAAACACGGTATTTTTCCCCACAAGCTATTCTACCTGCTGCACCAAAATAACTAGTAATTGAGTTCTTTAGATGATTGAGCTGCAACTCCTGATCTGCTAAGTTGTTTAGTATCTCTGTATTGAGTTCATCATACTGGTAATCTTCCTTGCTCTCATCATCTTTTACAATTTCTGAATTTTGAGTCTGGAGTGCTTTTCGTGGAAAGCGACCTCTTCTTCTCAAATGTGGTATTGCAGCAGGCCAAGTTCTTCCTGTACGAGTCCTTTTTCTTGAGTCAGATAAACTATTACAAAAAAAAAGCAAAAAACAAACAACAAACCAGCATTAGCTCCAAGGAACTTACGCAAAATATATGCTTTATCATCAGTTATTTCCATGTAACTCATAACTTCTTTGTTCTGTTTTTCACAGATAAAAATACTCGTTGCCTATAGATAGATGACTATTAATATGACACTTGAAAAATAAAAGTTATTTACATAAGGAAAACTGCACTAATTTAACAATATGTCTGAAAAGTTACCTGAATTAACTTAACTTATGCCTTGTTATGTTAAAGAGTACTATTTTGATACAGCTTAACCCCATTCTTAAGCAAATTTTAAAAAGTGTCTTCAGAGGAGCCTGCACCAAATGTGCTTAAATTTACAAATTAAAAATACAGCTTTTTAAAAAAAATTATGTATGGTTTTTTAAGCTGCATTTATCTCAATAAATTAAAATTCTGAAATACAAAAGAAGATATTACAAAACCTATTCTATATGACTACGTTTTATAGTACACATGACTTTGTGAAGATTTATTATAAGCGGCCAGAAAAATATGTATATCCAAGACTTACACCAGTCTATATCTGGTAATGAAAAAAAGAAGCTTCTGACATTACTGAAGAATAAACCAAGTGTCCAAGATATAAGTCCTTATGTAAAAACCTACATCTATAATTTGCACATACTAGAAAATGTTTGATAAAGTCCTAAATTAAGTGGTATGCAAACTTTGATGTTCAAGGCTTATGTAACATACTGAGGAAAAGAGGGCATCTTTTTAACATTTAAAAAAAATGGAATAAAGGGCAGAAATACAAAACAGTGACTTAAGCCCTTAGGTAACAATTTCAGAAGTCTAAAGTAAACATGGGTTTTTGAAGATGGATTATTTGTAGCAGTAATGCACACAAAAATGATTCATGAAAGCACTTGATAGCACAAACCAAAGGGGAGACAAAATAAGTAGACTGAGGAACCATGTACCTGAATAAAAGAGAAATTTACGTTTGCTAAACTCGAGAGAGGGAAAAGTTCAAGTAACAATTTACTTGCAGAAAAGTTGATTGTAGTTAATAATTTATCTATGAAGACCATGCCAAAAATTTTTCATGCTCTATTGACTGTAGAAAAATCACAGCACAGTCTACAAAATCACACACAAATCTACAAAACCAAAAGCTGCTAAAATTAATTCAGGGTACACATCAGCACTTTTGCGGCCTTTACTAGAAAACTAAGTTTAGGAAGTGTTTATGGAGTTTAATTCTTCTCAGTAAATGTAATTTAACTACATATTCTACATCAACAAAGAACAGTGGTTAGTGAGCACAAAAAAAAACCCTCACCCTGAGTGTTGTAGGCAGAACAAATACAGACTAGTTTTCTTTTGTCCTATTTCTTTAGATTTTCCCATGCAATTTAAAGCTCTAATCTGAATCTCAGTTGCTCGTTACTCCAAATCCCAGTGAATCACCACATCCCCAATGTTATACCCCTTCGCAGTGTCCTCAGTTCTTCTCTGTTTATTGCCCCACCAGTTCTGCAATACCCTTACCTCCATTTCATATCTACTATGGCTGCATCACAACTTATGTCAAGCTCCTACCTCATCTTATACCTTTGTTTTGCCAAAGCTTCAACTAAAAAAGACAAACAAAAAAACCCCAGAACACAGCACTGGCAATGACTAGGACACAAAACTGTTTGACTTTCTGTAAGTGTGCGTTGCTGGTTTGGGTCTCTCTTATCCAAGCATCTATCTTTATGAATCTTGTTAGACTATAATTTCTTTGGAACTACCTGAATTCCCAGATTTCATGGAAGCTAGTCAAAAGATTCAGAACTGACTGAAAGTACAAAAGAACCTCAGGTTTGAAGAAACCAGACTTGGAACATTTCCATGTCATGCTTTGGCAAGGTATCTCTTGTAGGATGCCTGCAACTTCTGTTTTTTAAGGGTGAAAAACTACTGAACCAATTGTTTCCTGTCCCCCCTTTCACAAAGTTTTAGTAAAATGAATATATCGCAAATATTAATCTCTATTGCAAATACAGTAATTAAATAATTACCTATAATGTCTCGAAATGCTAGATGAGGTAGTTTCTTTCATACTGGCAGCACCTGTGGATTCCACATCTGAGGTATTGGATGAATGTGCAGTTCCATCAGATTTCCTGATATACAAGATAACAGGGTTGCCATATAATGAAAATAATCTTATATTAAAAACTGAGCAAACAGATAAATGACATGGTATTACAGTGTTTTACGGGGATTTTTTTTTTTAATTATTTCTTTTTAATTTACCCAACAGTGCACGGCAATTCCAAGGCTGGGTTTTCTATCACTGGAACCGGTTCATTATCCTGAGGAGGAAAAGCAAAAAAAAAAAAAAAAAAAAAGTACTTCAAATTAAGTTTTAATTGCTGTATCGATTTTGTTTGAGGGTGAACGGGGGAATATCATGATTCAAAAATTATAATCCGGTGGGGGGGTGGAAGGGAGGGGAAAGGGGAATAAAATATCTAAAATCTTACCAGAGGAGACGACTCTGGAGTTTTATGAGTCATTTTTCTTGTATAGGGACCAGGTGGACGACCTACTGATTTTTTTTTCCCCTTTCTTTCTATACCATTACTTAATTCCCTAGAAGAAAATTTATATTTTGTCCTGTATTATTGAAGACAGTTTTTATTGAATAGATGTTTTCCTTTGGCAATGAATACATGATTACACATCTATTTCTAAGACATTGCACTAAATGAGGTTATTCTGCTAAATCAAAAATTTCAGGTATATATTTTTGCCTCTAGAATAACAAATAGATACAAGATCTTTCTAATGACATTACTGACTCCCTAATGTTGAAAAGGAATGAACAAGTGTTAAAGTTGTTTATTCATATGATCACACTTGGTAAAAAAAGATGGCACACTTACTAATACAAGTTGGTCCTTTCAAACCATGAAGACTCTATGATTCTATGATCATAATTCTAGTTATATTATTGCACAAGAGCTCCAGAAAGGCAAAAGATTTAGTTTCCCAGATATCAGCAAAGTTGGAATATTTTCTATTTTTTACTGCTAAATTTCATGTTGGTTTTTTTTGGTTGGTCGGTGGCGTTTTTTTGGTTTGGTTTTTTTGGGGTTTTTTGTTGGTTTTTTTTTTTTTTTTTAAGAAGGATCCTAAGAGAAAGCTAATTTAATTCATTTTAAGACATTGTTCTCACAAATAGTCCACTGTCACAGCTTAGGCAGGACATCCACCTTTACCATTATTTTAAAAAAAATACATTATACAATGAAGGGGCCTTTGTTGAAGACACCAAAATTATACCCAAGTACCCTAATTTACCCCAACACTACTAGAATGACTGGGTTATTTTACCTGACATCAGGGATTGGTTTAGATGATTTTCTGCCTTTAATTTTGAACTCATGAGAAGTTCCTTCTGGTTCTTTTTCAGCCTTTAAAGCAGCATTTGGTGGCACAGGAGGAACACGAATTCTCAAGCCAAACAAATGCTTCTTTTTCTTTATTTCTTTTCCAGACATAAACCTAGAGGATTTTAGATTAATTGTTAAAATTCTGACCCCAGGGAAAACAACTTTTAAAATAACAGCGTACATGCAAAACAAAACTATGCAAATCAGAATATTCATTCTAATGCTATTTTATACCCCTCTTTCCCCTAACACAATCCTCACTCTCAAATACAGAACGTGAAGTGGAAAGAGGACGGAAGTTAAAACAATTTTTTTTCTCATGATCTAGGTTCCACTCAAAATTTTATGTAATGTTATAGTTTGAAATAGAAACAATATTTAAACGTTATCTGCAGCCAAAGCAATTATCAGATAGATTAAGCAAAGGAGACTGAAGACTCTAATCTACATCACATTAAATAGGCAAATAACATTTAAAACAAAAAGTACCGATAACTTACATGGTCTTGTAATCATTTAATGCCTCCAGTACATGCTCATATCTTTCAGATTTTGGTGTATCAGCCAGCTGTGAAGTATTAAGAAATCATTTAACCTGTCAAATTCTTTAGTAATAGAAAGATTCCAGTTACTTTGAGTTACTCTAACTACAGATTCGGATGTGGAATACATTTATGATGTATTAGCTGTGGAAGCTACCTAACCCCAAAGGATATTAATCATTATCCCATGTATTCTGTGATTTACATCCACAAAACTCATGCCAGGATCAAGCCCAGGACAAAGAATTTGAGTTTTGTTTGTAAGAAGTGCCAGAAAAATATCTCAAAGAATTTTAGTATAGTCAAAGAACATAATACTAGCTTGCCTCCCCAAGACTGCTAACAAGAATTCTTCTGTGGCATTATGTACTCCCAAATTAATAGAGATTGAAAGCAGAACATAACTATATTGACACAAGAACAGAAGTTATTTTATTGGTGATCATTTTAATGAAAATTCTGCCACAGGACCCAACTCTCATTTTCGCCAACATTACTCAACATGGTAAAAGAAAGGATGAGGCCCAGAAGAGTTATTAGAGTTTAAAAAAAAAGTAAATCCATTTTCATGCCCCTTTTGTTAAGACCCAGTCTAACCTCTCTTCTTGCACCAAAGCCTGAGGTAGCTAGTCCCTATCAGGCTACCAAAACATAGAATTTTACCTCTGAAAAACTGCACACTTATGAATTAGAGAGACATAACGCTGAATAAGTATGGTGGTGACTATAAAGAAGTGGACACAACACTTATGTAACAGAATTTAATAAGATTATTTATTTTTATAATTAGACAGCTATTTTTAAATTCCAGTGAAGCTACCACATTTTCAGTTGCCATACCAAAATGTTCCAGAATTTATATCCAATTGGCTCTGCAGCAAATTTATCTTTAATTATAGATTTGACAAACAGTTTATAAGTTTCACTATTAGCGTGGATACTACAGAGCAGACTGCACAGCATTTGCAGCTCAAAAAAAACACCTTTAGCTAACAACTAAATAAATGAGTAGATACACTCATAAAAAACAACCTTTTAATATGATTTGGGGCAAGATTCACAGTCAATCTACCTGACTACTAAAGTTAAGGGAGGTATTCAACCAATTTTAGCCAAAGAAAGTAACAACTGTTTTTACACATTTACCATATGCATTCAGTACAATTGCTATCCCAGAGGTCTTGCAACTCTGTAGCACTTAACTACAGAAAACTGCCTTATATTTATTGCATCCTAAATAATGTGTTAAAAATTACTGGCTTAGGAGGTCTGATAATTACACCATTTACTCCTATCTTACCTATGGCTAAAAAAAAAAAAAACACCACCACAACTTTTCCTCTTTTTCAATTATAAGCAGACAGAAAAAGAAACAAAAGTGTCATTTCTAAAAGTGGCAAGCTAAGAATATTACAAAACCCCTAAACCCATTAACTTGTAGATGTTATTCTGTGACTAATTTCTGTTTAATAAGGCAACCAGATTAACCAAAGTACTAAAATACATTTGCCTCCAATTTTTCAAGACACAATTTTCCCCAGCTTCATGAGAGACATTTAGAATCTTTTCAAAATAAAGACTTGAAGATTTCCTCAACACAGCTTTTATGCATTTATACAAAATCTATCCCATCAAAAGTGCAGTCTTCAGACATAAAAGAAGTAGCTTCCTTGAAGGTTTAGAAATATTGATTAAGGTACCAAAAGGACGACTTAAAGAGGTGAGTATCATTATTTTGGATCTCCCCTCTCCTTCCTACCACTTGGTTATGTGTTTTTCACATAGATTGAGCACGGACGGATTGAAAGTGGAAAGGGGAAAGAAGAGCACAATGAGGACTGCAGCCTTTCAACTTCTCCAAGTCAATGGCTGCTAGATAGCTCCACTCTCCTCATCCACACAAAGGCTGCTCCAACCAGCCATTCTGACATGAAATTATGTTAGATCTAAAAAAAATTATATTGTGTGAAATAAGCAAACATTAATTTCTTCTACATTTCCCTCAATACTAAGACAAATGAAAGTCAAAATTAAACACAGCTTACATATTTGTTAAACTGTGCAGTAAGACAGCCAGAATATTTCATTCTATTGAAAAGACGGTGTGAGAATTACCACATTTTGTACAGCCTTTTTTTTTTAATTAAAGTTTGAGATTTGGTGTGACAGAATTATTGACTTGATATGACTTAGCTAAGAGATGCCACATATCTCAAAGTAAACCAGATGTCTATTCATAATGACACTATTTGTCATTTTTAAGTAATGCTTGAGTGCTTGCTTGTCCTTCTAAAACTATTGACACTCAAAGTCTAAATATATGTATTTTAAGCTATTTCCCATTATTTATGGGAAGCAGTCACTCATTTAAACCAAGAATATACATTTGATTCTCAAATTGTGTCTGCTAGTAGAAGTGGATTACAAATGTATGAATTTATTGAAATGAAGTCTAGAAGTAGCATGTACTCATGCTAAGAAAATTTCAAACTAGTTATACGCCACCTGGATTAAGAAAATTCAAAACCCTAAACAAGTTTCATGCACGAAAAAAGTGCTAACTCTACCAGCAGCATGCCAATTTGAATTTAGACATAAATTTTGCAACTTTACATGCATAAACAAATGTCTACACTGCTCCTCTTAGTTAAATATGAAGTGAGTCTGCTTGGGGAAATGGATTTCCTGTAACGCTAAGGTAATGGTCCAGTAAATCAAGTAGCTGGAAAAATAACCAGTGTAGTAGTGAACTAAAACCAAGATGCCTTGACAAGTAACAGAATCAGACTGGAAAAGGATCAAAACAATCTTTAGACGTGGACATGAACTGATCACCCCGTGTTTGGAAGAAGGAGGAAAGAGGAAATATTTGTGTACAATAATTTGTTATGTGTTACACCTTAGAGACTTTAAAGATGTCTTCATAAGCAATATACTCTGCATTCAGGTCTACATTTAGGTTTTCTGGCCTGTGCACACGAAAATATTAAAGAACTATGAGAATTATAAAATGGAAGTAGAGGAAAATACATATGTGCAACAGAATAAACAGTTGAGTATAAATAATTAGAGTTGCTACGCAAATAATAAGATAATAGTTACATGGACCACTTGAGAAATTTTACAGCTCAGAATAACATACACCACTTAAAAAGCATTCTATTTCTGCAAGGAAATTAAAGATGGTCTCATTATTCATGATTATCAGATTTTAAGGTAATAAAGGATTTAACACCCAGAATAAAACGGTTCATAGGTCGCTAACTTTCAGGACATATGTATGCACTGTGAGGAAAAACAGAAGAGAGTATTCCCATTACTTACCTCACCAGGATGCAATCTATCCCAGTTTTCATTAATGTAGGCCATGAGTTCAAGCTCCGAATCAAAGTATTTCTTCTTATGAATAACACTTAGGTTGTAAAGGCATAGATGTGCTATATCTACCCTAGAATTCAGAAATATTTGAATAAAAAAAACAGAGGGGTGGGGGAAAGAAGTCTCTTTCTTCCAATTGCTTTTCTTTCCAATAATTTAGTAGAAAAATCTATTAGCACAATATAGTTAGAAGGACACAAAGCACAACTTAAAACACTCAATCCAGGGAACAACATTACGAAGTCTCCTGTCATTTCTCTTCAAGTGATTCTTTCTGCTTTGAATGTTACTTTCATCTCTGCCTCATCTCATTGTCATGATGCTCTCAAACTCCAAAACTGGTCTAAACCATGGGATATTTAAGTCTGAATTCATACTTGAATGTATCAATTCTGAATTCATGCAAGTATTTTGGTGAACTTTTAAAAAGGTAATTTCCACCATATATTTGTTAGCACATATGTACGCTAAATTGGATACAATTTTAATATGGGTTCGTTCAAAGATTTCAAACTACAACTAACCATTATGTCTCATCTAGGAAACTATTATAAAGGGTGTCAAGACGTGTACTCTAGGACTCACTACATTTGGCTTATCTTAATGGCAGGATCCTAAAACTGCAAAAAAGACATTGTTCAGATATCTCAATCTTCACATATACAACGAGTAGTTGCTTGATACTTTATTGAACAATCCCAGGGATAAATCCCCAGAACATACAACTGCAATATAGCTAGCTCTACATTTAAGGATAAACTTTGAAGGAAAAGTTGTCCCTGTTCATACAAGCAGTAAGAACAACTCAGGGAAAAAACTCAAGACAGGAAATGTATTTCCTTTTTTGCAGGGAGAATCAAAATACCAAAAAGAAAAGCAGAGCATGTATTTAACTCACCTTTTTTTTTTTTTTAAAATAAATTCATTACTTACCATCTCAAGGGTAAACGTTTGAGGTATTCTGGTCCAGAACTGCAAACTGAGCAAATGAACGTATAAAACCTAAAAATATATACACACATATATATACACACGTCTGGGTGTGGGATGTCTGTACATACACACACAATGTTTTAACATCCTAATTATGAAAAAATTAAAGTTAAGCAGGGCAGAAACCCAGCTACATGATATTTGAGAGTCCCTTCATCCTCCACCTTCCCTTTATCAACTTCCACAGTCTGTGCTGGTACCTAGCAGGCCAGATACAAGGTATTTCCTCAATTTTATCCTGGTACCACTGTTTTATACTCCCTAAGAAAGTCCCTCAACCTGTCACTGTATCAGTGAAGATGATCTGTAATGTCCCCACTCCATTCTTTCAAATGCAGAAACCTGTGCCCCAGTGTAAACATGCATTTAAAGGACCCACGCATTCCTGGGTCCTAACTCAGTTCCTTCATACAAACATTCCACCACAACCAACAGCTAAAACAAAGTATAATAGATAATGAATGAGATAATCTTTGATTCCCTTCTCCAGTTTTCTCTCATCTGCTTCAACTGCTCCAAGTTCCTCTTAAAATGAAAGCACAGACCAGCGCTCTTTTTCATTTCCTTTTGTCCCAACTCATCACATATGAACAGAGGATGTACAGAGCTCCCCTCAGTCTAGCTATCCTTCCAGCTTTCTCCACTTCTCCATACTATACTACTAGTACAGGGAACAGCTACTGCAGCACACACTGACAGCCTATCTTGAAGCATGGTGCCTGTTGCATGTAAGAGATTAGTCACCTACACAATGTGAACTTGAAAGCCCTTATACAACTTATATATACAGGTCCACTAAAATGAAGTGCTTTAAAGCTTCCAGTCTCCCAGTAGCCAGTATAATGAACTTCCACGCAAGAATGAAGTAAGTAACTATTTGAATTTAACTATCCAGTGGTTACCACTCCATCACCCCACCCTCCTTCACTAAACTGAGATGAAGAACTGCATTTTCCTGGCACCTGAACACATGCTTTATTTTGTATAATCTCCTATACAAAACTCACCCCGTTTTTGGAAAAATACTGTTGTAGTATTACAGATTCCTTAAAGCTCATATGCTTAATTCCCTCCAATTTTAAATAAAGACAACCGTAAAGTACAGCTTAAATTTCTTACCTGTCACCAAAAAGCATGGGCTTCTGGAGGCACTGCACACAAGCCTCATGAAACCACTGCTTACATTTGCAGCACTGCAACATCTTTAGATACCAGCTTCACCAACAGAAAGAAAAACAAGATGTGTTAAAAGACTTAACTGAAAATTGTTCTTCATTACATTTAAATTAAATACCAAGGGATCTTCTGACACAAACTGATTTTCACAATTTATAAAACAGAGTGTCATCTGTAAGGATGTTTCAGTAATACTGAGTTCCATAATGAATCATTACTAGAAAAGAGTGACTACGAATAATAAAAGATAGCCCAGTAAAAAGATAAAGTTATTGAATTAAGAAAATAAAAGTTTAATTTCCTCTGACAACCACCTTTTAATTCTCGATAATAAGAATTCATTAACTCCATATAAGCTCCTTCTCACATACTGGATTAGCTTCCTTGTTATTTTCCAAAGCACGGCACAGCCACATTTAGTCACAAACATTTGTTCTGAGGATTCAACTACTCAAATCCCCAAAACCAACCTCACAATTTACAAAGGTTTTGTAACCTTTGTAGGTTACAAAAGAAGCTTTTTCAGCTTCTCCCTTGAGAAACGGAACCATGAAAAATTGAGGGCAATGTTTGTCCACATCTGCAAAATTCTCAAACCAGAGCTCTGTCCTGTGAGTATAAACTCAAAAGCTTCACTTCTTTATGGGACTCTTGACTTGCCTTCACTTCAAATCTTCAATGCTATTTTATTCATTCACTCATCCATGCAGACACCAGAGTATTATCATTACCTGCTTAAGAAGTGCTCTTCTTGCCTTTCTTGTAAGAAAGGACCAGCAGAGGACTCTGCAATTTCATAACAGTAAAAAAAGTCTTCCCCCCACCAACAACTGCAATCCAGGGCATGATGTTATGGTAGAATCAAAACATTTAATGAAATAATCTCTGGATACATTTATATTCATGACTAATGACAGAGCTGAGTTAACATGAGAAAAGCACTGCCTAGAACTGCAAGAAGCTCAAGTTACTCCATCCAATCTCAACACATTAACAGTAGCAATACAAAAAAAAATATTCTTGCTTGTTGTAGGATGGACTGTGATATTATGTGATGGTCACATGACAAAATTAAAACCACCTAGAAGATCTGATGGGAGAAGGAAATCCATTACTAATGTATTTCCTATAAGACATTAAAAAAATAAATTCAAAATTCCACTTGGCATCGAATTTAATACCTACACACAGTAGAAACAGAAATTAACAAATTCACAAGTAAAAGTCTACAGGAATAGGGCCAAAGTCTGCAGCTGCATTATGGAGAAAAGTTCTTCTATATTATCTGTTTACTTACTCTCCAGGTCCTCCACAATAGCAGTAACATTGCTGGACATTGGTTTTATGACCTGCATCCCACTCAAGGTCTGTTGCATTATATGGTAATGTTTGTTTCATGACTTGCAGTGCTTTGGCATTTGGTCCTTTCTTAAGTGCACCACCCCTCTGTCAAAAACAAATATATCAGTTTACAAAACCAATACTACATTTCTGAAACTTTCAAATCCTTTAATTTAAAAGTTACAAAAATTTGTCTGTAATAAAGTAAAATACTTTCACCTGTATTTATGTTTTAATAATAGCATATTTTTTTAAAAAATAAATTGTAAGCCAAGTGTCATCTATTTCTAAAATAAATATTAATTCCCAACATATAAAACTTCCATTCAGATCAAAGTTAACAAAAAAAGCAATCACTGAAAAAAAGCACTATTTCTTTTATTTATTTTTTTTACTTCAAAAAACAAAGTACACATGCAATACAGGATGTACTAAAAATGTTTTTCTAGAAACAGACCTTTGTTGTTGTTGCAAAAACGCACTGTCGACAGAGCCATTTGTCATCCGAATCAATCACGCTGGAATCAATATTTGGTGTGTGACACAGCTGATGATAACCTGTATAAAAAATGATGAACCAAAGTGTTATTAAAATGGCTAAAGAAGCTTACAGGGAATTAACTATATATAATTTTAATGCAACTATAAGGCATTATCCATCATTAAGTACCAAAACTCTGATCAAGAAGATCAGTAACACATTCAAAAAGGTCTTTTAAGTTCTCTTAATGGAAAAGATAAACCTTACCTATAGAACAGTAAGTCACTTTAACATGGATTATCATTACTCACTAACCTGTTAATAGCTGCTAAGGGCTACAAAATTTAAGATCAGTTGAGCAGCCAGTCACAGCATAGAACAAATCAAAATATCTTTTAAAGTGCAGTAAATAGAAAAAAATCTAGTTACCTTGCCCACATTTATCACATATAACCATTTCATTCGGTGCTTCTGAATACTCTTCCTGACATATTGTACAGACCATTTCCCCACTTTCAGTGGCTCCTAGACAAAGATGAAAGTGTGATTTATTTTTTTTTTTTTCAGTTTACATCTGCAGTTGGAATGGTTACCACATGTATGGCTTTTTTCATAATTTCAGTTACAGATCCATGTATTGTAGAAACATATTGTTACAAAGCCTAACTTCCTAACAAAGATAAATTCAGACGTTTTACACAGACTGTATGTTACAAATATTTACATGACTTATCATAGACTATTGGATATTTATAGGCCCGTATATTGCCTATTTACTATGCAGTCCATGGCTCCTTAATATCAACAATAAAAATTAAATAACTGAATAAAGAATGTAAATGCAGGCTAAAAATACGTATTAAAAATCCTATCTGGACAACTCATATGTTTTGTATTTACATTAGTTTGTGCTTCTTTTCATGTAAATATATGCACAATTTGGTGCATATCTTTTTGACAGATCTGCCCAAGGTCGTTTAATATTAAACTCCACCACTCTTAGGAGATATGTTATTACTACTTATACATATTTGCAAGCATACAGAAGCACACAGTAACAGCAGAGGTAAGAAAAAAACATTAGCTTGCAAACTGGAAACAAAACTATCTTGCTCCAATTATACCATGTATCAATGTAAAAATCTGGATTAAAACACAAGTTACTTCATCTACATGTTACCACACTCATGCACTTAAGTTTGATAGCTACAATAAATGAATTGAAGATCATAAACTAGCACTACACTGAAGCAGAAAAACAGTATTTCAAAAGCTTCTCAGAAATAAGGCAGTTGGTTTTCTGCTACTATGCATACAAAATTTCTTCTATTAGCAGATAAGTGTTTAGTTTAAACACCCAGAATCAGCAAAAGCCAGATCAATTTCCATTGCCTTTATATGATGAGGAAGCTGAATCTGATTTACAGAAGAAATTGCCACTGAAATTGTCATCCATGCTTCACTAGCATTAGATTATCAAAATACTAGCTACTCCCCAAATATCTGAAAAATCAAAGCTAATATACAATAGATGTCTCACTTGATAACTGTACATTTCTTTATACCATATGAATACTCCAAAATCTGTAAAGGTTTCTTATGTGCAACAGTTATGGTGTTACTTTTAAATATGAAAACTCCATTCAAACCTAGGATTTTCCAGTCTTTGGTTTCTTTCCACGTCATGTTGTTTCAACTGAAAACAATAGGAGGACATAAACTTGGTGTAAATTAGGGCCTGGGGTTTTCTGTTAAGACAGAGTATTATACTCTATCCCCATCCAAATAAACTCAAACCTGATTATTTTTAGAATTGTTCTCCCCTCCCTGCACATAGTTATGTTAAAATGAAAAACAAAAACAAACCAAAAAAGTAACTGCAATGATAAGGTGTTGTTTGACAATAATACTTTTAAAAAAAAAAATAATTGCCTAATTCATGATCCTGGGTCACATTAAATTATATCATTCTTTAGGATACAAGAATATAACATAATAATTTATTTTAACAGATATAGTAATCTAAACAAATAAAATACCAAACAATGACTACTTCACTGAAGTTCTTGCCTGTTTGTATGTCCTTCCAGAGAACCCAGGATTTGGAACTGTCCTCAAATATAATGAAGCAGTTCTGTTTCAGTTTGTTTATCTGAAAAAAAAAAAAATATATACAGTGGAAGTCATGAGTAAAAGGACGAAACAGAAGAATGTATTTAATACTAAGTGAGACAATAATACTGTAATATTTAACCAACATACAATACTGTAAGACTCCAGCAAAGTTAAAAATTTGTTTACCTTTTTGATAGTTCCAAGATAAAACAAGCCATCTGACCATCTAGCTAGGACATCCTGACCTTCTTCAAATTTACACAGTGGCTTTTTGGCTTTCTGTCCATCACATAACGACAGCTTGGTCAGAGATGCTGAGGTCTTATGGCTTCGACGTAAAGGAGACCGCTTATGGACCAGTGAATTACCCACCGCTGTAGAGTCTCTAAAAAAAAAAAAGGGGGGGAAGCAAAAGAAAAGATAATCAGAATTAGGTAAGAAACCGTGTACTTCAAATATTAATATGGTTCACAGCTAGAACTCGCTTAGCTAACTCCAGAACTTCAGGTAGCTAAAAACCTGGTCATGTTTTAAGACTTTACACACCTTTAGCAGTGGTGGGTCTCCTACGATAAGAGCCTACAAAATTTGAAAAAAGTTTTCAAATATATAAAGAAATATGGAGACAGGCAGACACAAACTTTCCAGCTCAGAGACTCTTCAAAAAGTCACCAAAAGCATCAAAGAATGCATCAATAAAATTCAATACAGGATTACTAGAGCAAAACACTAGTCACTTGAGTCACTGATAGCTTTCTAGAATTCCAAGGAAGCTAAAAAGGTACTAACTCCATTACCTTGGTAGGGAGAGTAGTAGCTGACAATTAACATGGTACTCAGCAGTCAGTTACCCATAATAATAAAAAAAAAAACCAAACACCACAACACAACAAAAACGAGGTGGAGGGGAGAAACCAGGTTGAGCGCTATGCCAACTCAATGTCCATACTAACTCGGGTACCTCCAACACTGCATCACACTTTGCTAGTAAGCATAGCTGTAGAGGTTTCCAGCACAGGAAGAATTTTTAAGTGTTATATTTCTAATGTAAAATAAGTTTTCCTCTCTGTTAGAATCACAGAGGAAAAGAATAAGGAAGCAAAAACAAAATATCTTGCAACCTTTCTTCACATATGAAACTAAAAATTAATTACTTGAATCAATAAATCATTTTTCCCCTCATACAATTCCACAATATATAGCCTATTTATAGATATGTAAATGTGAATATGCTTTTATGTCAGACTAGCTATCAAATACTACGCTCCAAGTAAAGGAGTAAAATACAGAAAATTATAAAATAGGACCAGATGATGCACAAGGAAGAATCTTTATAAGTAACAGGCAGAATTTGAGACTGTAAAACAAAGTTACTATTCCTACATTCAAATGTATTTTCTCCTTAGAAACTAAATGTATGTATAACTATGATGCAAACACAAAGACAGCTCAGGGAGTTAAATAGGATAGAGTCAACTGAAAGAGCAAAGTTTCACCTTGCTCAAGATAGCTTAGGCACATTATCAGCAACAAAAATATCTGAATTAATCACAAAGCACCAAGAAAACCAGTAAATGAATCAGTGTCCTATATAGTTTGACAAGAATTACTGTTCAGATGTTAGAGAAGTTATTGTAAAGTTTCAATAAGAACGGAATTCCTTCTCCCTAAAAAGTTTACATTCAATATGAAAATAAAACTGGAATTATAATGGCTTAAAACATAAAAAAATATGTAAAAAGACAAAAGCTAATATTCTAGAGAGAAATCAGCAATTATTTTTATTTTTGTACTAAACAGTTTAAACCAAGAAGGTTAGATACAATAAAATTAGACAGCTGTATTAAGCATACTTATAATCAGTGTAAGTCTAAACAATCACATGACAGTAAGAGCAACCAGTGCTCAGTGATGGGTCAGACAAGTTTCCCACATACCCCAGTAACCCTGTCAGCCTCATGCACAACCGGGTTACCAGTTTAAGTTCTGCCTGATCCCAAATACAAAAATATTCAGACAGGTGACTAGGGAAGACCAGAGGAACAGACAAAACTTAGAACATCACTCGTCTCCCAGATATTCTCTAGGTTTCTTACAGGCTGTGGGTCCAAAGATCTCAAGCAGTAATGTCTTTTTTTTCTTGTTCTCAATGGAATTTTCTTCTGCAAGTTTTTCTATGTGTTTTGTTGAACCTGTAAAGCAGCACTTTTTTTGGCTTGTTTCACAGCTGGCACTTCGTCACTTCATTTGACACCCTTCATCATTGCATCAGAAAACTAAACTGTCATTTTCCATCTTCTCCCTTCGTGCCCCAGTAATGATGTTTAGACCCAGCCGGACATATTTCCCAGATAAAGAATCCTACCAATTCTGTTGCTTCTCATGTGAAAGCTGTTTAAAGTTACTGCTGCTCTTCCCCAGTTCTTCTCTAACCTCTGATAAATAGGACGAGATACACGCAGCATTCAAAGTAAGTTTACAATAACAGAGTGACAGCATGGCAGCCCAGGCCATTTTTTATCCTTTGCTCCTTTCCAACTAATAACATTTGTAGCCTACCCCCACACACACCCTGCAATTGGGCATTGAGTTAAAAATTTCAAAGAATGATTAGAATCTGCAGGTTCTTATTCTAACTGCTCCCAGACTATTGTTTCTCTTCCCACAGGGTATTACTTCTGTTTGCACCAGATTTCATTTGCCACTTTATTATCCAGTCAATAGCTTAAAGTCCTTCTACACTTCCTACGTTATTCTGAATAACCTCATACCTTTAGAACATTTCATCATTTAAACTTACCATCTTTTCTACATCACTGCAAGATTTTGCCCCCTATCTTGTACAGTAGTTTATATTTTTGCAAGGGCCTCTGAAGCAGGGCCCCAGCCCTTAACTCTTGTTGCAGCCACATTCTGCTGTCTCCTTTGTATCTGTGCAACCACTTACTTACACACCCAAGTACCACACAGGCTCAGAAAAAAAATGTGTCTGAAGTCAGGCAGTCAAGAGACGGGAAAAAAAAGGGTTTACCTTCCTCAGTTCCCCAAACCTTTCTGACTACACACACACCCAACTTTGCACAAAGAAAGCAACGTTCAAGGGCTAGGCAAGGCTTGATCAAAACAGACTAGAAATATTTGTGAAACTATAACCCGGTCTCAGCCAACAAGCCTTTTCTTGGAAAGGACTCACCATAACAAATACTAAAGTATTTGGACACTTCAAATTACATCTATGAACTTGATTTAGCATATTAAATGGATCAATAAGTTGCCATGTGTAGTTCAAAGCACCTAAAGCAAATTCACTAGTGCACCTTGAAACATTTTAACAAGTGTTTTGACAGAACTACTCTTTTCTAGAGGTTCAAAGACTGTCTTTCCAGCTTTTCATCTGGTTTGATTTAGGAGACTAGAGAAAGCAGCTAAAAGGCAGGGATGTTGCCTCTTTTCCCATTCTTGAAAAAAGGTGTGAAAGATCTTGTATAGAATAAGCAAGAAGACTCAATCAATTCATTTATTATACATAATCTAGTACAGATTTCCATTTAAAAAAATCAATGATTTTTATTAGTTTTATATTAAACAAGTCTTCAAAAGCATATGACATTCTCCCTAGTACAGAAGTTTGTCCCATATCTTCCCTTCAAATTATAACAAAAATGTGTTGTGCATCCCTTTCTGGCACAAAGCACTTAAATGACTCTATACATTGACTTATACAACAGCCTAAATTCACAATAGCTACTTCAGACACTGAAGGATCTTGACACACAGTAAAGGTCTGAGCCAATAAAGCAGACACTTCTCCATTGTCCACATTGCTCTCTTTGTGGGAGATAGGACTGCTGAAGCGATGACTAAACAGCTCATGAAGTAGCTCCTGCTGTGGCAGTTTATGGTTTATCTAACACATAGACTGAAAATAGAGTTAGTTATCACAATAGGCTGACACTTGGAGCTAGCTTAACAGTTGCTTTCCACATGGATAAGAAGTTCCTCTTCAGGGAAACGTTCCCTCCATGTTTTTGATGGAGATTAAGTGGCAAGACCTACCATTTTAACAAATTGACTTTAATTAGCAAGCCATAAGTTACTTAAAGTAGGTGTCTCTGAAGTGCCTTCTGGAAACACTACACAAGAAATCACAAGAAATTCACCGCATACCAGCATAAACACTACATGCCTAAAATGTTAATAACTTTCTCATCTGTCTTGCCACAGCACACTCTGCTGTAGTGGAGTACTAAAAAGCCATACCAACCATTAAAATAAAATTTCTGTTGAAAGTTAAGTGAAAATGCAAGTTGAGGATAGCTTCTTCCTCGGTAATTCTGAAATTAATTTAAAGCTTACACATTTTCCAGAAGCTTGCTTTTAAGTCTTCCCTAAAGTTAGCTCCATAGCACCTTCCTACCATATCATTTATAGTTAACAACAAAATTAGTAATCTTTAAGTAACACTTTCCACACCATCTTAAAAGTTCCTCTCCAAGAACTTCTCATTGCAAAATATCCAAAAGAAGTCTTAAGTTTTTCACAAAAACTTGGCTGATATAAAAATCTACTTTATCTCATTTAACTTGCACAAGTTACATTGCATGTCATACAGCATGCCCAGCCTACCTTAGTTTACATCCTTTACTCAATACCAAGTATATTGTGGCTGTATTCTTACTCAAGCACTTACAATGCAAAGAAAGTACTTACACACCCATACAATCTTTCGTTAGTTAATGGGGAAAGCCAGTAAAATGTGTCTGCACGTAGAAATACGCTTCAAAATAGAAGTGCACTTTTGATAAGTTGATCTCACAAAGTACTGAAAATGCTCATTGATTTTTTCACCTCAGGGTCTAGGCCATAACCATAGATATTCTCAAGCAAGAAAAGCAGAAGACTTTCTATTCATCCACTTCACAAATTAGATTATAACATGCTGCACCAGCAGGTGACAGTTTCTATTCTTTGTCAACAAGAATGGCAAACTCCCTCTGAAGGTAAGCTGCCTAAATCAGTTCGATTTGTAAACTGCGACAGCTTACTATGCATAGCATTGTACTTATCAAAATCAGATTTCTGTTAGTTTTGACTTCCTTATAACTCTCTCTAACCTTTATTAGAGGTTAGAAAATGTCAATGTTCATTTGGTGCCTCTGACTCCTCTACCTCCACAGCAATCCTATAGAAGAACCTGAAAAGTTAGGGGCAAAAGATGTGAACAGGCTGGAGGATTAATAAGACTGAGCACTCTCCCTCTTGATTCCAAGAGTCTTTGCTCTCAGTAGCACTGCCAGGGTAAAGTTGTTCATACTCCTGTACTCCTTCAGTTGTAGCAACTGCTGTGAAACAACTCCTGTTAAGAAAAACTCCCTTGACAGAGTTATTTTTTCAGCCATCTCAGTTCACTGATTTGTTTCACAGAATGGTTTGTCAGCACAACAGAACAAATGCAAACAAGCAACTTGGGACACAAACTCCCTCAAATGGCACCACCAGACTGCATGACTGAACTACAGACAGTTTCACTGACAATCCATGCAATTTCAGGAAGTTTCTTCCAGAAGGGCTGCCTGATTCACAAATATTGCAACAGTAACAGATGATAGCTACCATATGAGTACAGATAGTTTTTGGAAGCCAAATTAAAGATACTAAATTTTAACAACTAAGTGCCCAGAGCACATTTCAATCCACTGAGACAACTCATAAAAGTGGGACCCACAGGTAATTCATTTATTCCCAGTAAATACAAATCACAATGAAGGGAAGATGAGTTTAGAGAGCCCAGCAGATTTAGCAGAAGGGAAATGGGACTAGAAAACACACACAGAGCATCCTACTAAGACAACTCACATAGATTAGGATCTCTCTCAAAATTGGAAAACGTGGTATCGCATAGGAGAGGAAGATCTAGTGAAAGAACTTACTGTAACTAGAGATAATCAGTTTAAGTTCTGAAAGTGTCACATTACTATTGATTATTCACAATTGTTGTGTCTGAAGTTACAAACTACACTTTTATTAAACTTTAAGGAAAACTGAACTAAGAAGAAGGGTTGTAAAATACCAGAAGTCTGTTCTGCTCTCCATAAGACAGAACAGTTAACATCTCACAGGGAACGGGGGAGGGTGGAGGTCTAGCAAGGGCTCAGAACACACAAAACTGAGGGCAGTTTCACACACGGCTTATCCAATACAGCAGCTTGTTCCCCTCCCACCAGCTCTGGAATGACAAGCTGACTTCTCCATAAACTTTCTATTCCATTTTCTTTTCCCTTCATATGGATTAATTTTCCGATATTTTAAACAAATTAAACCACTTCACAAAAAGGTCTGGTAACTAGACAAGCCAGGTAAGCAGCAAGAATTCACAGCCAGAAGACAACAAAGAAGGGAACTGAATCTTTTCTGAGAGCCACAATCTTAGTTGGTTTACCCAGCACCACATAACCAAGACCAAGCCATGCTTCCAACGTTGCCGCTAACCTGTGACTGGGATCCAGTACCTCTGTTAGCAGCTGGAGAGATGCTGGATCCCAGCCCCATGTTTCACCCCATCTTCCTCGCATCTCCTCTGTCATTTAGGAGCTCTCATGCCAAACTTTATCCATTCACTGTGTCAACCATACCTCTTCTCCCCCAAATAAAAAGATTCTGCTGGGCCAAGATGACAGACAGACCTAACAGAACACTACCTCCGCCCCAACCTGGCCCAAACTTTGGCTAAGTCTGATTCAGAAAACAAAGAGTTCACTTTGCTTTTCATAATGGCAACTTTGTTGCAACAGTCACTGTTCCAATTATGCATGAACAGGCTATTATATTAGTAAATTGCCATTAATTTCTTTCACGCAGAGTATCCAGTACAAACCTAGATTATAGTCTATCCTTTTATGCTACTTCATGCAGCCAAATGAGTATTGAGCTCCCAGCACACCTACAAGATATACTTTGAGCTCCTTATCTTTACGCTATTTTGTATTCTGGTACAATCAAAAGCCTAAGCCACATCAGAAGAAGAATAAAGGGACTCTAACCCAGTCTAGAAAAGCAAAGAGTAATGGTTGGGGAATAAGAAATACATTCTCAAAATTATTTTCAATTTTTACAGTTGTTCAGGATGATAGACTAATTCAGGTTAGAAGGGATCTCAGGAGTTCTCTGGTCCTGCTCAGTGCAGCATCAGCCATGAGGCCAGACCAGGTGGCTTTAATCCAGTCTGCCCTTGAAAGCCTCCAGTGATGAAGGCCACACAACCACCCTGGAGCTTTCTTCCACTGGTGAACTCTCCTCATGGGGACACAAAAAAAAAACCAAACACCAAAACCCACAAAAACCAAACACAAAAACATCCCCCCCACCCCCCATACCCATCAGAATCTCTCTTATTTCAAGACGTGTGTTACCTCTTGTCCTCCTGCCACAACTACTGTGAAGAGACCAATTCCATCTCATTCATCTTCTCATAGGAGCTGGAATGCTGCTGTTAGGCCTCCCTGAAGCCTTTTATTCTCCAGGATGAATGAGCCTGGTTCCCTCAGTCTCCTCTCATAAGACAAGTGGTCTAGTCTCCAACTGTCTCAGTGGCTCCCCACAAAACTTGTCTAGTTTGATGTCTTTCACAGAACATCTAACAAGTTCTGTGTACAAGGAAATAATCACTTCCCCTCAATTTTCTGGTCCTGTTTCTGTTAATATAGCCCAGGATACCACTTGCCTTTGCTCACAGGATACCCTGCTGGCTTGTGTTCTGCTTTCTGTCTGTGAGATCCCCAGCTAATCTTAGCCTGAATGAAGTTCTTCATTCAGATGCAGGTCTTTGCTTTTGTCTGTTGAATTTCATGAGGTTCCTGTCAGCCACTTCCTTCAGCCTTGCTGAAGTTGAGGTAAGCAATATCCACTTCTCTCCCCTTGCTCACAAATCCTGACTTTTTTAACACAGAAGGTGGTCAGGTTATGATTTATCCTTTGTAAATATACACTGACTGATCCCAGTCACCACCTTTCCATGTGTCATAGAATTATTTAGGTTGGAAAGGACCTTTAAGATCATCAAGACCAACTGTTAACCTTGCACTGCAATGTCCACTACTAAACCATGTCCCTAAGCACCACATCTACACGTCTTTTAAATACCTCCAGGGATGGCAACTCAACCGCTTCCCTGGGCAGCCTGTTCCAATGCTTGACAACCCTTTCCATGAAGAAATTTTTCCTAATATCCAATCTAAAGCTCCCCTGGCATAACTTGAGGCCATTTCCTCTTGTCCTTTCACTTGTTACTTGGGGGAAGAGACCAACCCCCACCTCTCTACAACCTCCTTTCAGAAATGTCTTCCAGGAAGACTTACTCCATGACTTTCCTAGAGACCAAAGTGAGGTTAACCCTAACCAGCCTGTGGTTCCCTGGGTTGAACTTTTGGCCTGTTCTGAAGACAGGTGTAACATTTGCCATTCTCTAACCATTACAGATACCCCCTGTTCTCCACAGCCTACAACGGTAAAGAACAGCCCCACAAGAACACCACACGGTTATCTTGGTGTTCATGAAAGCATCCTATCTGTTCTGCATGAGTCAAGTTCACATGTTTGTTTAAATACGCGCAGCAAGACAATTCACAGGCCACTCAAGCAAGCAACGCTTAACAAATCCACCATGAATAAAAGTTAAAGTATTATTTAAGGAAGAAAAAACTTTGTTCCATCAATGATTTTGGGGCAACCACTCTATATAAGCTGCTCCTTGTCTGCAAGATGAGAAATTGTAATATGTTTACTTCTCAGCTCTACCCAGTCAACCATGATACCACCCATCATGATCACTTGTGACTTTCATGCAATACATTACTATCCCAATAGGTGATTGTTGTTTGGGGTTTTTTTTAAAATCCCTTGAAAGAGCCTTACATTTTGGCTATGATTTTTGCTCTGAATTCTTCTGTCTGATTAGACAAAGAACTCCCTAGTAATCAGAGAACATCTTTTCATTAGTGTGTTTTTTCAAGTAGCTCTATGCTTTCAAAACTACATCCATCACATTACTTGACAAAAGCATTAAGTTTTGCCTCTAAAAAAAAAAAGTGGTAATAAGGACCAAGTGAGTCCCTGCGGCCCATTCAGGTGATTAGCAGTTAGGTCTATGAATCTGTTACACATTAGAAAGAAGTTTAGCCAGAAGATGGAGGGGAAGTGATTATTTCCTTCTATACAGAACTCGTTAGGCAGCATTTAGAATACTGTGTTTTGGTTCTCACACTGCAAGAAAGACATCAAAATAGATGAGTTTGGTGGAGGGCCACCATGACAGTCTGAGCTGGGAGCACTTGTCCTATGAGAAGAGGCTGAGGGAACCAGGCTCATTCAGTGAGGCCTAACAGCAGCAGCCTTCCAGCTCCTATGAGAGGATGAACGAGATGGAATTAGCCTCTTCACAGTATTGCATGGTAGAAGGGCAAAAGGTAACACATATGTTGAAATAAGAGAGTTTCTGATGGGGGGAAATGTTTTTGTGTTGCTTTTTTTTTCTCTCTCTCTTTCCCCCCATGAGGACAGTTCAGCAGTGCAACATCACTGTGCGACCTCCATGACTGGAGGCTTTTCAAGGGCTGACTGGATAAAGCCACCTGGTCTGGCCTCGTGGCTGATGCTATACTGAGCAGGACCAGAGAACTCCTGAGGTCCCTTCTAACCCAAGTCATCCCTTGATCCTGTGAAGTATGACTGTCCTCAATACGACTGATTCATACCATTAAAAAGAGGTAGCCACCAGGATAAAGTGCATTCTCATGTCCATAATACTACAATCATTTGTGATTTTGGTTTTACTTACTCACATTCTCCCTCAAGAAATAAAAAATAACTAGAAGTGTTTTAATTCTATTCGATATGCAAAGTGAAATTATTAGTCTTTAAAAGATCGTTATAGAATGACATATATCCCTACATATTTAGTATGTAGGGAAACAGGATAGGGCATTCCTGTACTGTAAGAGCCATTTGTTTGGGCCTGATCATCTGTTTTATACACAAAGCGGCAGAAGGTAGTACCAGGGAGAGAACAATGGTATCAGGTCGCAACACACCTTTTCAGAGCAGATCTTCCCTTAATTGTGTACTTAGCACCTCCTTGAACACAGCCGCTTTCTTTTGTATTTCTACAGCATCCAAATACAGGATGCCCAGCAACATACCTAAGCGAGTATAGGATGAGCATGCACCCAAGCAGTGAAAGAGGTAACAGACAACATGGTGACCTGCACGGGGCGCGGTGGGGTGGGGCGGCGAAAGGGTTTCAGAGCTCCATGAAATTTCCTTCTTTAAGGCTACTCACAAGGACAGCAACCTTCATAAGCACTCCACAAAAAGAAATTAAAAATAAATCAAACATAAATTATTATTATCCTCCAAGATATTTAGTGAATCAAATATGTTCAGACTCATCAGGAATGCTCTCATCATTAGCTCCCTTCCTCTCAAAGAAAATTAAACCTCTTGATTTCATTCCTCCATAGAGAGCCTATCTTCTAGGAAGAGGCCATCAGCTTAAAATCTAGACAATTCAAAGTGTAAGTTCAACTAGTTTCAGTGCTTTCAGTAACAGGTACCTCCCTGCCCAAGGACCCTCCAGCAATACCTGTGGTTTTATAATTCTTCTCCTGGTGTGTTTTACTCAAAGACACACTTCCCCTCCATTTCCTGCAAGGAAGGCCTGTAAAGAAGGTGAAACCAACTCTGCAGCAAGCTCGGAGGTCAACCACACAAAAAGTACTGTCGATTCAGAAACTAAGAGAATATTCATATTGGCTTCTAGTCACATGTGTTTCTTGCCTCCAACAAGCTTTCTCCTCCACACCTAGCAGGAAGAGCACAAAATATGCTTTAAAGCCATTTTAGGTGCTTCTAGTACTAAATTCATTCACATCTGTCCCCAGGAAACACAGAGGTCCACTCTTTACTAGGAAATGAACTGCAACTTACTTGTTACAGCTGCTCTTCTCATACGCTTTACCTGATCTCCAAATGCAGGGAAGGACAAATATAATGTATCTGAGGCCAGCCTTGATACTAACTAATAGTACGTATGTCTTTCACCTATTTAAAAAAAATATATATTATACACCTCGACAATTGGTAACTAGTCATATTAAGACAACTTTTGAGAAGCAACCTACATTTCATTTAAAATTACTCCCAAAGCAGAAAAGACAGCTTGTTGAGAAGCCACACATCTATATTTGACAAAATAAGAGTTAACTGTGGAAAACCTTACTAAATTATACTCTCAGTTTAGATCCACATTTCACCAGCTTGTAGCTCCTTGCAAAGATCCTTCTCACTTTAACTACTTTATTACGCACCTTCTTTCATATTTTCCATCTTTGTTTTCACTTATTCTCCTTCCACTAAAAAGCTATAAACCTACTAAGCTGTACTCTAATATTACAGGAACAAAGCTTTTTTTCTTCTTTTAAATTCAAGTGCTTTCAAATTTATTGCAATTTGAGCACTCGAAAAAGGGACAAACATTGACTTGTTAACTTTTACCAACCTGATTACGGATCCCAAAAAAACAGAAAGCTGTTTTCTTATTATGCCACCCTTTTGACAGTTTAGGTACAAAGCACTAATCACTTTCCCTTACGCTAAGTCAGGAAAAAAAAAAAATCATGCGATTATCCATTACTATGTTTGGCCTTTTAAAGTCACAAGCAGGGCCTAACTATCAGAAATTCAAGAAACAAAATGTTACGCCGCTTTCCTGGCAGGCCCTTTCATTAAATTACACAGGCCCTCTCCTTTAAATAGCACCCAGATACTCCATGGGTGGATGATAACCCCTAGTATTTCAACGCTAATATCAGTGTCCAGAGCACCCAACACAGCACCATATTGTTCTCTTCGACTAACAAAAGTATCAATCCATTCTTCCTACAGAACTCAAACACCAAAAGAAAAGAAAACGCGTTATTTCACATCCTTTCAGCCAGCAACAGTTAACATATTTTAGCGAACCAAAAACGTAAGCTTCCAAACACGTTCAAATCGCCTAGCCTGAAACCAAAAACAAAGTTACCAGCGACCACCACCTCTTTTGTGCTGCCCTCCTCGCACTCGAGCAAACGCAGCCTACTCGGACAATATCCCTAAACAAGAAGATATTAAAAAAAAAAAAAAAAAATACAGCTGGCGTAAGCCTCGCCGCAACCTCACCGCGGCGGCAGCACCTCCGCGGACCCCGGCGGACGGCCCGCTACCTCCCTTCCCTTTGTTTTGGTCACTGCGGAGCACCGCTGACCCCTCGCTCGCCTTGCCAGCCTCCGCCTCGGAGGGAGCTTCCTCCCCCTCCCCCAAAGAGCCTCCGGGGGCCCCCCAGCGCCAGAGCGGGGCCCCTCGCACCCCCTCCCCGGCGGGTGGCGCGGCCGCCGCGGGGGAAAGGAGGCGGGAGGTGTGGGGGGGATGCGGCACCGGCGGCCCGAGCTGCAGGGCGCGCCCGGCCTGCACGGGGCCCGGCCGCCCCTCCTTCCGCGCCCCCCCCTCCCCACCGCCGCCGCTGCCACGGCCCGCCCCCCCCACCCCTCACCTCATTCGGTCTCTCCAGTGGTGCCAACCGCCTCATACAGGGAAATCGGCGAGCTCGGGAGCCTCCCCCCGGCGCCCCGGTGCAGCCAAGGCCCTCGGTGCGCAGCGGGATCCCCCCCGAGCGCGGACCCCGCGGCGTCGGCGGAGGAAAGGCAGCGGGGGAGGGGTCAGAGCCGCTTCACAGACAGCCCGGCTCCACCGTAGCCCCTCGCCATTTTTGTTTCCCGCGGAGGAGAGGCTGGTGCATTCTGGGAGCACAAAGGGCCTCGGCCCCGCCCCGGCGGGCCCCGCCTGCGCCGACAGGCAGCTCCTGGGCCAGGGGGCGGGGAGGCAGAGCGCCGCGGCGGAAGGACACAGGTGAAATCGAACCTTCTCCGCTAGTGAACAAAGAGGGACTACTTTCGGCGTGCTGTCCGAGGGAGAGATTCCTGCCCGCCGGCCGGGACTCGTTGCGGTAGTGCTGAGGGGAGCGCGCTGACCCACCGTTCGCTGCCTATTGTTCCCCGCCGCACCTGCGGGGAGGCGGCCTGGGCCTGGGTAACGCTGCCCGCCCCGCTGCCCTCATCCGCCCTGCGGATCCCCCACCAGCGCTTGGGGCCGCGGCGCGGCTCCCCGCATCGGTGGGGGTCGGCCCGGGCGTCTAGAAAGATCCAAGAGAGGGCAGGACGCAAGCCCAGCTTCGCGCACGGGTGGCGGCGAGGCCAGGCCCGCCCCGGTACCGGAGTCTTCTGCGGCCGGTTAGTTAAAGGCACCGGGCAGCGTGCTTCTCTGCAGAGACTGGTAGCGGGGTGCTGCCATTTTAGGAGACGATCTAAACCTCAGAGTTGGGTTTGTAGCAGCAGCTGTATTAGCTTAGTGAAACAGGCTTTTCACTTTTTGTCACTGAGAACAACCTGGTTTTGTGCGTAGTTTCTTTGACTGTGTTATTAGACCAGTCTGCATTAAAGCAGGAATTGCCCAATACAGTGGTGACATGGTTATAAAGCTTGCCCTAACCCTGTAAGGGCAGTTGCTCGGCGCTGCTCAGGCCTCTGTGCAATACTGAAATGCAAATATTTACTGGGTCTGATCTTGCCAACTGGTGTAACAGATGCTCTGGAAACGGCTGAATTTGGTGGACTGGAGGGTGAATTGTGGATTCCTGAGTCTGTCCAGTTCATGCTGCCTGAGTTCTCAAAGCTGCCTACTCTCCCAGGATAAGCACCAGAAAATAAGTCTGGATAAATACAAGTTTTAGAGGATAGTTAAATGGATGTGCTAACTAGACACTGTTGAGTAATTCTGATGGTCTACTGCTAAAACCAGACTTGTACAACACAAGGGTCCCTGGCTGCTCTTCACAGATTTTCACGGACTGTGAACAGCAGCAAGTTTTTATTTTTAAATAACAGTGGTGTGAGAACAAGTGTTTAGCTATGTTGAAAAGCAAACTTCCAAGTCAGCAACAGAATAAACAGGATTAAACACGAATAACTGGCTCCCTCACAACTTACTTTATTACATGGAAGGTCTTAATCAGTCTCGTCCCACTGTATCTTTGAAATGACATAAATCAGAACTTCTCAAAGTAGAATCACTCCCCTATAAAGTAAATTGTTTGTTTAGCCACTAGCATCACGGCCAAAAAAAATCAGAAACCCAACAGAAAAGCTCCTGACTAAAAAGATGCATGCTGGCTCTGCCCTCCTTACCCCTCGAGTATTGCTCCCAAAAGCAGTCTGCATAACCCCACCGTAGAGCTGCACAGCCCCATCCCATCCATAAAGCACTGCTTGTCACAAAGCTAGGAGCTGCTGCTGGAATAGCCGCATCTGAGGGCAGCCCGAAAAGGAACTGGGAATCCCTACGTTATATAATTAGAGTTTGATAAACTCATTAGTTTGCTATTTCAGGGATTGTACTAGTTAGGCCAGAACATACCTCCTAAAGCTTACTATTAGCTTTATTACTACAAACAGCAGACAGTATCAATATTTTCCCACAACCTAGATTCCACATAGTATCTTTCTCCTGTAATATCTGAGAAGTACAACATAAGCTTATAGCCAAACACCAAATAAAACCATTTTAAACTCTAAATTTTTTAAGGCCAGCTATTACTGATAGCTAGAAATATTCCAAGCCATACATCCCCCACATACACATCTCGCACCCCACCACCTTAATTTCGTAACTCATACTATAACATCCTTTTTTAAATCAATTTAACAGGTCACTGAATCTCCATCTGACAGCAAACCCCTTTCTAGAGCAGTGACTATGTGACTCACACTGATCCGATCCATTTGCTAGACCAAGTAAATCAAATGGCTGAGGTATACGTAGACACAGGTGACAAGTTCAACAAGAGAAATTTGCACTGGAGGAGAAATTTGCTCTGTAAGAGTCACCGGCATTGTTCCTTTGCCCAACCTGACCAGATTATTACAGGGTTGGGGATCTTACTGGAAATGTGCAAATGATCCCTTACAAATGGTTTTCAAGTTAAAAAGCTCAAATCAGTAAACCTGTGTTTGCAGCAGAAGGAGGATCCCTTGTTCTCACTAGCATATGTGGTACAAATAAATCAACAGCAATAGTAAAAAACCTAGTTTAAACACACAATTCCCATTACTATACTATGAGACGTGTATGATTGATCTGGAGCAAGCTAGAATCCTTGTCTGCTTTCTATTCAGTGCTAGTAGTAAAACAACCAGTTATTTCTTCTGTTAACATATGGCAAGACTCTATGTCATGACTTTAGAGTGAACTTTCCTGCCTTACTTTCTTTTTTGCCTTCCAGTAATACCTCAAAAGTATTTCAACATACAGTTTAAGCAATCTCTCCTGTTATGTTTTCAATTCCAGACATATTATGTATGTACTTTGAGGCACAGAGTGACCAAAGCAAATTAAATTACATTCCCTCCAATGCCAGTAAGGGCTTTCTTGTGTAGAAGTTTCAGGAAAAAAAAAAAATAGTCTTTGATTATGTATCAGATTCTGCTTAGTAATAGATATTTTCAGCTTTATTCCATCTCATCTTATTAATAGCTCTGTTTCCAAAAGGAGATAAAGAATAACAACCTGGCACTGTCTTTATCTCTGTTTATTTTTGTCCATATACTGTTAGGCAAGCCTAACAGTAATACTCTTGCCATAAAGACATGCAAAAGCAAAGTCTTGGCTTTTTAAAATTCTATTTTGCCTTACTGGCACAGCAGAGAAAAATTAAATTTCATATTCAAAATGTAAATCCCCTAGTACTTAGCAGAGATGGATGAATTTGAAGAGTCAGAAACAGCGGCATTTCCCTTAGCCGATGGCCCTTCTCTTGAATGTTAACATAATTTTTAAAGGCTGGTGTTATATTTATATACTTCCCTTGCCACAATGGCCACAGAAATATTAAACTAGCAAACCAAAACACACAAAAAACAGAAGTATAAGTCAGCAATATACGTAGATGAGAGCACCAATTGCTGCACAGTATTATTGTCCATTACCTTATTGTATCACACTACATAATGTCAAAATGATACCCTTGAACAAGACAATACTGCAAAGCTTATCCTTGTACAGATGGTTGTCATGACCACAATTCAGTAAGGAGGGAATATTAGATCCCAGGCGATTTTCTCTGCATTGTTTAAGCATGGGAACAGCAAGGAAGCTCACCTGGGATCTTCCTATCTTAAATCAAGATAAATATGGTACATCTATTTTTACAAAAACATAATAATTAGTGAGAATGCACATATGCTGCATTTATTATGGCTCAACTCAAAAGAATCTTCAATTTCAAAATTTAAAAAATAAGCAAGTGATGTTATAAGATATACAGAACTTTGTATTAATCATCTTACAACTAGCTAACAATTGTTATCATAAAATTACAGTAATTATAAAAATATAAAAATAGCACTGAAAATATTTTAAAATTGACATCTTTAAAGGTTTTTCTAGCTAGACAAGAATATTAATAATTTTTCATACTCATATATCAACAATGCAGAGGAAAATAAATTAATATTACTGGCCATGAGGTACCCTGATATTGTTCTTCACACAGAAACACTTTTTTTCTAGTACAAGCACTTTGCCATTCCCATCTTTTTTTATCTTCTGAGAGACCAGAAAATCCTGAAAAAAACTGTCCTGTACTCCATCATGTTCTTATGCATGTTGGGATCTTGCTTGATAAATCTTAAACTGTAAATATCCTTTTAAATGTGTTCACTATCATGGTCATTGTTGACCCAATTTAGCTGGTCAAATACTATTTTTTCTGTTAAATTCAATGTACAAAAAACCAACATATTTGCCCCACTAATCCTAAGCAATTATTTCTTCATTCTTATGTCCTTAATATTTAACAATCTACTGCTTGTAACTTTTGAAGATAGAATATTATGAGAGTATTGCAGTCATATTTTTGTCTGTAAGTCTCTAAAGCGCTACTGCAACACCTGCATTAAACAGCAATTAACTGTGTGGGTTAGTATATGATCTGCTTGTATCGCAACCTTTATTAGCCTTTGAACTGAGCCACATTTAAACCTGAAAACCATTAGAAGGTTGTTTACCCTTTAAAAAGTAACATTTAGCAATCTAACTCCTTTTTTTTGAATCCTTCCCTGGCACTGTTACTCAAAGCACCAAAGACTTAAAAAAAAACAAACTGTGGGTGTTAGCTCTGCATTTAATAACAGACACTTCAGATGCTTGAGAAAATATCAAACAATATTAAAAAGTCCTTAATACTTGATTCACTTAAAATTTTATTCCAGGTGTGTAACCTTTCTGAAATTACTTGTAAAACATAAGTCAGGATTTTGTATCACTGAGTGGTCTTTGGTAGGTTGGTGGATAGTTCTTCAGGTGCTCTATAGTTCACAATTCGAAGCACTTAGAAGCTATTAAATGTTCACATAATTCTAATATAAGACCTTGGTTATTCCTAATTTGCAGTTCATACCTCACCATGGCTGAAACCTCTCTGTTTGCTGTAAGTGGCTGAACAAGAAGCAATCCCTCAGTTCACATATTTATAACAGTGGAAAAAATATAACTTGTAACAGACTGAGATATCCAAGACCGAAATTGTAAGGGCTTGAGACACAGTGTTTCTACATTATTTACAACATTTTTGAGTATGCTTGCTAAAGTGTGGGAAAGGCTCTTATTGTGAGAGCATATGTGTCTCGTATCTATCTTAGTTATACTAACAATTTTTTTGTACCTGAAGACAGTGAGTGAGGTCCAAAGGAGAAAAAATAAGTGCTTGATTACAGGTTTGGCCTTGCTGAGGGTGCTTGTGTATGAATTACTGTGTTCTTACTGGTAATAGTGTCTTTTCTGTATTGAAGACTTATGAGCATATGTAGCATTATTTTATCTCCAGAAAATAGCTGTGAGAGAACTGCAGCTTATTACTGTTCTAGCTAGTGGGAATTTTGTGAAGGTATGCAAGAGTAGTCCTGAGTAATCTTTCTTCCTGTCTTTTTCTTGTGCATAAAAATATGAGCTCATTACTCAGAGTTGGAATTTAAGAGAGGTTTACTACTCTCTCTGCACTGTCATTTGGCTGCCGTGGTCGTATAATCACCTTCTTTCAGGAAATAAACAGCTGCCAAGTCTTGAAATTTTCGTTAATTGCCTGGATCAGAAAGAGGTTCCGCTTCCCAAACTCTCTGAGAATTCAGTCGTGCACCACTGTGATGCATTCCTTCCCCTACACTCTAAGCACAGATCTGAAAGCAGTTACTGAAGCTCTAGTGACTAAAGTTAAAATGCATGGTCAGCATTTCAGAGTTAAAGCCTAAGTAAGCATTTTATTAATTCACTTTAGCTCTGTTCTGTGGATTTGCAAAACTAATTGCAGTCTCAAATATTTTACATCGTGATGGGTTGTATCATAACTTCTTGAAGACTGTGGCATCATACAGTTTTATGGCAAGGTTTTTGTCTGTCAGCATCTATGCTCATTTGTGTACTGTAAAAATGCCTTCTAGAGCAGAATTTCCAGCTCTTGTGTGGTTAAATTTTGTAAGAGTACAGACCAGACTTACTTCTTAACTCTAAACCGAAGTAAAAAATGTTTAACAGCCCCTCAGGACACAGTTACATGGCAGAATATTGCCATTTCATCTGTGGTGAAAAATCTGTTCTGGACATCAGTCTGGCCGGAGGGAGAATTAGTACAGCATTCCTTCTGCTCTCCCACCACCTGGAATGCAGTATGGGCCTTCTCACAAGCTTTCAACAGACCTGCCAAGTCCCACTCAGATGGAAAGTCCCTCACTTCTCTTATTTTCTTTCTTTTTTTTTTCTCTTTCCTAATGGCATCTTTTTATCTGATGAAGATGGCGACACAATACTTTTGAACAGTGCAGCCTGACAGGATCCTGCTAACACTTACAGCTGTTTGCGGTCCAGTAAATTCGGCTGCAGGGGCTGAAGATAAGGCAGTAGCCCTTTTTGTAGCTGCTGCCAGTCCAAGCGGGCTGCACAAAAAGAATAGTAAGTGGTCCCAGGCCAATGTACTACCCAATTCATTAATTCCATACTTCATTTTTCCACTGCTTATGTAACTGCTTGTTACATTTATTAACTTTGATATATTTAAGTAAAAGGTACAATCCAAGTATCGTTGTTTTGGCTAATCCAAAAGTAATAGCTATTGTCTGACATATATTTTGATCTTTCCACATGGATGCCATGTTATCTCAGCCTGAAAGCCCAGGTTCTGTTCTAACACAGTGTTGCTTATCTGTATTCAGCTAAAAAAATGATACAGAAACAGTATCAAAATAAATTCTTATTGCATCAGTCATTCATTCTCTATTTTGACATCCTTCACACCAACACTGACATCCCCATCTATACAGTCCTGACTCTATCCCTAAAATCTGGGGCTGCCAGGATAGACAATATATTTTCCTTATTTTTTTTCATGCTATATGCTTTTGCGATGAGTTAAAAACGGTAGTTAAATATCAATGTAAAACCAAAGCAACAGTACATGCACTTGCAACATCATCAGGCTGCAAAAGCATACTGTAAGCCAGATTGTGCCTCAGTAAGCTAGTGAAATTCTTATAATGTATCAGTAAAATAGTAGAAAAAGGTGGTCTTATGAAGACAGAAGAGCTGTATTTCTACTAGATTAATATATTTAAAATAGTACAATCTGAAGTTGTCACAGCATGAGTGTAGTTACCAGATAGCTAAACTTAAAGATGTGTTTGAGAGAAGCGGGGGAACATGGCGCATGCGCCCAGCCACACGAGTGGTCCCCTGCCCCAGCTTTTGCAGCCTGGTGGAAGTGTGAATTTTTCAAAGCAGCTGAACTGAGCTAAGGGCTGGCAGTCCCACTGCTTCGCTCCCAGCATGCTGCCAGGGCTCCCCTTCAGCCCACTTGGGTGCTCCTCTGACATTGCAGTGACCTGCTTCATAGCACTGAGTAGTATAAACTAACCCCACAACAGGGGTAAATAATTTTCTGCTGGTTTGGAGGCAGGGGCTGAAGGAGGAGATGGGGAGGTGAGCCCCGGCAAGTGGCTGTGAGTCCAGCTCTTCTCTGCAGTTGTAGCCGAGGGTAGTTTCCTGACGCAGCCAAACTTGTCTGGCAGCTGCTGCCATCCAAGGTTGGACTTGTTCCTGCTCAGGAGGCTGTTGATGTTGTCTACTGTGGTGGCTGTCCCCATTGCCAGGAGCCACACAGATGTGTCAGGTCAGTGAACTGCTCCAGCTGAAAAAATGTCACTTTTATGCATCTACGTATACATAACACATATATGCGTGTATAAAAATGGGTTGTTTTTAGCCAGATCAGCTAGCAGTAACTTCATGAGTCTAGGAGCTGAGAGTATGTATACACTGGAGAGGAAGTACAGAACCAAGGTAGCAGAAGAGATGATAAAAATATTAATTTTGGAAAATGGAAATGCAAAGAGAAAAGGCTTATTTCTTCTTCTGTTCAAGTTATAGAATGAAACATCTACAACAAGCCAACGGGGAAACATAACCTGACCCTCAGTTTGACCCCATGGACTGCCATCTCTCTTTCAGATGGTCAAATGTATGTTCCATGGTCACAGGCAGCTCATGAATTGACAGCTAAAATATTTCTGATTATGGGACTGCTGATTTCTGATTATGAGCTGCTTCTTGAGTCAAGAAAGCAGAAGTGTGCCAAGGACTGTCAGGTAGACATGCTGTCCCTGTGAATTCACTGACACTGAAAAGCATCGTGTGATGACCTCAGCCCAACTGGGACTGAGGACCTCATGCTTTCCCAACCTGGGCAGGAATGGTGGCCATACAGGGGTCTTGATGGCTCTGCTGTGTTCCATTATAGCAAATCAAAGTTCATCCTCCTGCCTATGAGGAACGCAAAGGGGAATATCCAGACTTACCATAAACAGATGTGAAGACAACTTCAGGATGCGAAAGACCACATTCAAAGGGCTTGCCTACATGAAAACACCCTAAAAAGATAAGACAGATTAAGCTTACAAAGACAATGCAAAAAAGGAAGGAAAGCATACTAAGTATGTGTGAGGATTATCTGATTCAGAAGTCAGTTTGCTATAGTTTAATTCTCATTCAAATTACAACTGTCTATTGTTAGTTTGCCTCTCCCAAGACCTTTACCAACTGTCTCAGATTTCTCAGGTAGGAACGACTCTAGAGCCAAGGATGGGGGGAAATGCAGGCAAGCATTAACAAGACACTGTGCTAGCATGCAGGTGGTTGCTAAAAGTAGAACTGTTTGTCTTTTGCCCTGCCTGGAATTCAGCAAACAGACCAAGAGGTCAAGTAGTGATGGCCTCCAAGGACTTTTTAATTTAGTGCAGGTTCTAGGATGTAAAACGTCTGTGACAGTGCTATCGTACTAGCAAAGATATAATGCTGTATCAGATTACTGGTGTGATTTAATTACCAGTGGATAGCCTGTGGTGAGAAGGGCATCCTTACTTGCTAGACCTGTAAATCCAGGTCTTATTTAAAAGCATTTTAAAATAGAAACAGCAAATTTAGTATGAATTATTCACTGGTTGAATATGTAATTTTCTTCTGTTTAGAATCCACTTTGAATTGTGCAAGATGGCTGGAAAGAGGAACAGGGAAAAAAAGAGATGGAAAAGTTGTGTGGTTTCCACTTTGTTCTGATTTTAAATTGAAACAAATTGTAACCATCAATTTCTGACATGTGGAAAACAATAGTTGTGGTTCGAGTTTGATTTGAAGTACAACTGGACATAAACCTATATCCTCAGCAGTGTAAATGAGCCCAGGTTCAAACAATACTGTGCAGAAAGGTTTTATGTGGACAGTTGCAGGACATGAACAGTTGCTGGGATAAAACATAGGTAAAAGGAGGTCAGCATGGATGTCAGCACACAGTAAGATTGTGTGTATAGAGGCAGTCACAAATTAAGTTTATTTAAAACTCTGCAAATCTCACATCAAAGTTGACCTAAACTATAACAAGTTATTTAGTACACATCTAGACAAAATAGAAAATCAATATCTGTAGTCATTTGAAATATTTTCAAAGAAATGGCACTACCTGTGTCAAATACAATGACTGCATTGACCAGCTACCTGTTAACCCTGATTAGAGGTGTAAAAGTCTAACAAAGACTCTCTGTGTCTTCAAAGAACTGTTCAGTTTACCTCACCCACTACTAATATTTTTGCAGGTATACTCCCAAATCCCAAGCTCAAATTGGTTTTATGGGCGGGAAATGTGGATTTGTGGATCAAATCTCCTTTTGTGCAGCTACTTTGTAATACAAGATCTAGAAAGGGTCTGATTGCCTGCTTGGTCAAAAGAAAATGCTTTATCTGCTACAACTGCTGAGCGGATGTGATGGTGGTGTCATTTGAATGCTCTGTTTGGAAAGAGAGCTCTGCGCCTACGTACAATGAGAGCTCAGGGCATGCACACCAATTGCACTGTTCACCATAATAGCACTGAATATATTTAGTTTATCACAACAGATATATTTTCAATGTGTTTCTTCTGAGCTAACAAATGCTCTAATTGACTGCAATAGTTTATTCTTTATACATTTAGGCAAATGATAGATATTTTTAATAGACTTAATTGTATATAAAATGTAGCCTTGGCTTCTTTTAAATGAAAGACAAGGAATCAAATAGCATGATTTCTGACATAGATTCATACAGAACAATCTTAAAATACATCTTTAAGGCCTATGTTCTTACAGATACCATACTGTCACATACAAAAATTACTTTAGTAATTTTCAAATTTTAGTAATTTGATACATTTTCTTTAGCAATCAGGCTAGATTAAGAAGTCTACACACACCCTTAGCACAGGCAAAAACTGTTTGTTCAGCTGTGCTGTGAATTTCATCACAGAAACAAACTGGGTTAAAAATAACCTCTAATTAAAAATAATTGAATAATATTGATGGACTAGGTTATAAAACTGTCTCAAAACAGTTTTATCCAGATTGGAGAGGGGGTGTGCAGGAGCAGGGATGTCTGTGACGCAGAAATAAAATGAGCTGTGAGGGGGCAGGGGAAAAATAACTTCTGTTGTGAACTTCAGCGTTGCTGAAAAAGCATGTGGCAGAACTGGGCAGAGAGAGCTGCAGCGCTGCGCAGAGCCAGGTCTGCAGAGCCTTGCAGGAACCAGGCACAAACCTCATTTGACAAGATACTTCTATAGTATATTGATATGATGTAGTCAATTGATATGACGTAGTCAATCTATGCCTACAGTGATACTTATCTCCCCAAAGTTAAATGAAGCATATAGATGTATACTATATTAACATAAGCTTGATCATTTACTTAAAGAGTTTTAAACTGTTACTGTTCCAAATTGTCTTTTGTCATTCAATTAGGCGAAAAAAACACCTTTAGAAATGCTGTCACCGAGTAGTTATTGTGTTTTCATTCATTTATGATTTTGTATAGATGGATCAAAACCATCTGTTGTTCAGAAATGCGTACTATTACATAGAGAGGAACTCAATATTTTAGACTACGGAATTTATTCTGCTTGGTTATTTTTAAAGATTTAAGAACATTTGTGTGTGAATGGAGTTCCATACTTTGCTTAAAACAGCATTTTTTCTTCTAAAAAAATAATTCTAAGTATAAACTAGTTTTACTTTATTCAAGTAATTTTGTTTATAGTGGGAATTGCTGCTAAGTACTGTAGAAATTTAGATGTTGACAAATTTAAAATAATTCAACTAATAGCGTATGCCTACTGGGATATTTTCTATCAACAATCCCACAGTACTTTCTATAAAGTAGGCTACAGGAATTAAGTAATATACAGTCAATAGACTGCCTACTCTAGGGATTGAAAAAGGCATCTGCCCTGTGCCAGGAATATATTTGACTGTCTGCCTGTTTGTTTTGTTGTTTATTTAAAGGGGAGCGAAATTTTATCAAGAAAAACCAATAGTGAATAGTTAAGTAGACCAACTGTACATATAGTTAGTTAACAGGTTAGAATTTAAGTAGTACATTGCTGCTGCCTTCATAAGGGGTGATAAGCTTTTTAAGAAAGTTCATGTATTACAAACTACCTCAGAATTACCAACTTCAATAAGATAATACCAAAAAGATTTAAAAAAATAATTTAGACCTAACAAATTTATAATCCTTACAATTAGAGGTTTCCTAAAAGGAAATATTTATTTCCTAAAGATTTCTGCTAATTATTACTGCTTTCCAGGGTGCTGTCAGAATCCTCTAACAATTCAGTACAAAATTTCTGCATTTTACATATAGAGATTTTGAATGTAGCAAAACAAGTAAGACAAAATGTTATGTTTAGAGTAATTTTTGCCAATATCATGGCATGCCAGTACATCGTATTAATTCTTGCGTACAGGGCCAGATTCTCAGCTTCATTAAAGCCTGTGAACTGAAGCATATTTACTTATGTATGATTTAAGGCCTGAAGGAACGATTAATTCAGTTCAAATTCCTACATAACACAATGATTCATTCACTCTGCCCAACAGATCACTGGGATGGAGTATATATTTTAAGGAAATGTCAGGTTTAGGGCAGATTTGAAGAGCTTTTCTTCTTACCCTGTTTTAAGCAGTTCCTGTTTCTGCCACTTCTTCCAAATGACAAGCTATTCCCACATTTCTGAATATATAAGTCTTTTGAGTGGCATGCGGAATCAAACCAGAGAACTGATGTGGCTTTTTTCTTTTTTTTTCTGGGTTATTTTTAATTTGGGTTCAGCAAAGAGTTCACCATTCAGCTACACCAACAGTTGCATGGCAGAAGAGAGAGAACAGGATGGGAGTAGGTCTAAGTAGTAGAGGACAAGAGAGGAAAGGGCTTCACATAGCAGCTCTGTTGTCTGTAGCTGCTCTTCTGCCCATTTTTCTCCTCTGTACCGTAGCTGGCAGGCGGCAGGGCATATCTGTACCTCACTGGCTGAGGTTCACAGTCTAGCATTTTAGTGTTAACTGATGTTCACAGGCAATTAAAGTAAATATGTTAGACTGTGAACTGAAACGGTTCTGTTGTGGAAATGTCCTCCGGCAGAGAGGATGGCAGGACAGCTGGGGGTAGCAATGCATTAAACCACTGCAGCTGTTTTCCTCATTGCACTTAAGTAAGAGCTCGATTAAGTACACCACGTATTGAAAAATGTACTACCCTGCTAGGTAGTTTGTTCCCATAGTAAACTTCCTTAGGATTTAAAAATGAAATTCGTTCTGAATTGAATTCTGCTGACATCTCCTTCTCATCATTGACCTTCTTACGTCAGCATCTACTAGCTTCAGTACTGGAATTCAGTATTTGGAACCTAAGTAGGATTTTTGAAAGAGCGTGGTCCAGAACTTGGATGTTTCCTAGCTCTCTGAGCTGCCTTATCAGGTAAGGAAGAAAGTGGAAGTGCTAATTCAGGGTAAAAAGTTTTGCAAAATGGCAGCAGGGCATTAAGAAAATGCCAGCTAGACTGTTTATCTTTTTGGGAAAGTCTATAAATAGGAATTAAGACTCTAACATTCCAATTATATATATCTTTTTTTTAACAGATGACTACCATGAGTGTAAGATAAACAGAACAAACAAGTATTTTACTTCAAGTAGTGTGAACAGAAGTTCATAGTAGATTACAACTTTATTTTGTGACTTATTCAGAGATGGAAACAGCCTGAATAATTAAGCAAAATAACCATGTTGAAAGCCAGGTACATTTTAAAAATCATTAGGCAAAAATAAGTTGCCTGAAAATGGTAAAATGATTGTCAAATGAGAAATAGATTAATGCTAGCAAGTGTATTCTGACCACGCATTTTAACATATAACCTCAATTAATCTTGAGTGAAATTCTTGAACCTCATAACTCCAGCAATTAATAGAGGAAATAGACTTGAAAGGACAAGTACGTACAAAGGAAACTTAATTTTAGTGGTTGATTGATTCTGAACTGTGTTGTCTTTGTAGACTTTGAAACGATGAGAACACAAATGCGACCTGTTGTTTAGCATTTGCTTACAATTGACCATTAATGAGCTAATAACTACCTTCAAATCTTTTATTCTGAACAGAGTATTTTTGGAGTTTCCTCAGTCCTCTAATGTATAAAGGACTGTAATATATAAAGCTTTCTATTCTGAATTGATAAAGACCTATTTACTCTAAATTAAGACTTATTAACTCAAATATTTTCTAGTATATTTTGAATTTTAAAAAATATACCAGAAAAACCAGTAGACATTTTGTCTCTCAAAGCAAACACTTGTACCCCAAATTAATCAGCATCTCTGAATGTTTAATAATAGTTGGATCTAATCTCAGTCAAGAGCTAGAAATGAGTCACATACATTTATGTCATTTATCTGACTGTATTAAAACATTATTTTTGACATAGGAATGTTTAAATAACGTAATAAAAGTTTCAGTGCTTACAAACAACTACTTTATTCCTGCATAAATCCAAGCTACTGATGAAAGGAATTGGACTGCCTCTAACCTAACTCAGAGGAAAAATTAATTAGGATTAGGTTTTAGTTTGGATCATTGATCTAGTTCTCTACACAACAACAGAAATGGTTGTGCCAACCCAAGGTAGAAGGTAGGCACCAGCAGCAAGAGCAAGAGAAGAAGGTGACACCATCAGCTTCTGCAGCAGGGTGGATTTGTGCAACATTAAAGTGACCGTATAAATACAGCCTTAGAAATTAAACCTGCTGGCTAGAATAGTCTGTTTCCTCAAATAGATTAATGACTTGTTTATAACAAGTTAAGCCACAAGGGAATCCTTAACAGGCTTTGTCTGCTTTCTGGGTAAGAGATGGCTCCACCTATTCATGCACAAGAAGCATTAATATTTTTAAGAATTTGAATATGACAAAATTAAAGTTAACAGACTGATTAACTCAGAGTTCACAGAAATTTGCAGGAGGGGAAGGAAACAGAATCTCACTCTGAAGGGAACATGAGAGAAAATTTAGGTCTAAAGGTTGAATGTGTCCCCAGGTCTTCATTCTCTTCCACAAAGGCAAGCCTAAGGAAGTAGGGTCTCTATAAAACCAAACTCCCAGACAGATCGCTGAGCAAACACCGTGACAGCTGGGTAATATGAAGAGAGAGAAACCTCTAAATTTCTGTAGATTTTATTTTAGGAAATGCAGGTGGTTTTATTTTAAATCATTGTCATGCTGTATATTGTGTAAATGCCTTTATTAAAAGTAATTACAAACCAAGGTAAGTGGCAAATATTAAGGCATTCCATCCCTACTGGTGCTGTAATATTTTAAAACTGTGGTACTGCCCGGGATCACAGAATATCTCTTAGGCATATCCAAAGAACAAGAGCACTAATCCAGGAAGCCATGCTTGGCAGACTGAAAATTAGTAATGCCGCTGTGAAGAAGAGAAGTCTTGTGATTATTAGTACTAGAAGTCTTGTGATTATTAAAATTAGCCAGAGGCTCCCTGCATATAATATGATGGTGGGGAGAGTGTGTGAACCCTGAGGATTTCCCATGGAGTCTCTTATGATACCATTCAAGTTAAATCACTATGTGGGTGCAGCTGCTTCAAATAACCGTGTAAGAAGCAAATCCAGCACCATTGCAATAGGCTAATGTTTAGTTTTTGTTTAATGTTAAAACCTGTGTTACTCGTTTAAGCAACAGACTTTCCTTCAAAAGAAATTGGATGAAATTCTTTATTATATTTATAAAGGTGCACATTATATTGAGTATCTTGAAGAATTCAGATTCTTCTCTGTAGTTTTCCTTTCTCCTCATTAGTCTCATATTTTCATTCATTGTATGTCCAGAATTCCTGTACACTTCAGCACATGTAACCACTTTTAGGTTTTTCTGAGTTATTCTTAGCATGTAATAAGCTCCAAGGTGTCATAGAACTGAAGGTGAAGGTAAGAAGGTATTTTAAAACCACATTTACCTTTTGACACCGTGAGTAACAAACACTGTACTTGTATAATCAGCAGTTGATTTCCATCTTACACACAAAACCTGCATCACTAGAACAACAACACTCAGTGTTGATATAGCTGGATAGGAACCTGAAGTATTAACAAGTAGCAATAAATCAGCATAACTTTTACTGCTTGGGCATTAAGATATACCAAAGTTTTGGCATTGGCATACAAAAATGGATAATGTGTGAACTGCAGAATGGAAAGGCATGTGTGAATGGAAAGGCTGTACCCTAAATAACACATCAGTATGATTTATGTTGTATCTCAGTTGCTTTTCTGCATCTGCTTCTGGTCTTCAGAATATTGCTTTGGTTTTGCACACCCACTGAATGCCAAGTCAGTGCACGCTACACCTTTTCTGTTACTGTTTTGGCTTACCTGTCCTAATTTTTCAAGGAAGTTGCCTCTACTGAGGCTTAACTGGGAATTCTGTGTTTAACAGCTGAAAAAGGCTGAAATGGCTGCACTTTTTAGCATTTTTCAAAGCCTGGACACAAAGAGTACTTGAACTAAACACTTTGGTGCTAGAATAAAGCACCTGCTCTTGCAGATGACTAAGATCTCACGTACTAAGTGAAAAATATATCCCCTAATGAACACATGCCAGGAACTGTTTGGATCCAGACGTAACACGAATGAAACATTTAGATCCTTGTCTGCCATATGGGAGACCCACATTTCACGATTACTCCCAGCCTGTCATTCCAAGGCTTGGCATAGAACACTGGATGAAGTAATGGCTTGAGATTATTCAGCAAAACCTTTAAATATTTGCTCTGCAGTCTCCTCTTGTGTTGCCTTTCTGTTGCTTGCCCGTAATCTAGCTAAACTTGTGCAAACCACTGAACTGTAGAGGGAGGTGATGCAGAAAGCGCAGCCATCTGGGCCTGCCTGAATAGGAAGAGAAGAAAACACCCTTACTGTGAGAGTTGCTGGCTGTTATTAAAGCCAGGATTGCTTTTACGGGAGTGCCAAATCTTACTAATTAATTTTCAGATTTATACTTCAGAGTGGCTCTGGCAGTGATTATATCATTCAAAAAGCAGTCGCAGACTGTTCTTGAATCTTAAAGCACAAGTCTTTTTAAATTCTGCAAACTTTTAGTACTTTGTGAGCTCCTAACATTTGGTTTCCAGATACACATCTTTCCTTAAGAGTAAGCCCTGCCAAAAATATGTAACTTGTTCTTACAGTAGTATATTTGTGACCCATCTTTTCATCAAAGAAGGCTTCTTTGGTAAGTGTACTGAACATGAAAAGCCATAATATGCTACGTTCATCGCCTCATTATTTTTATCGCCATACCATGCCATAATCTTTTTGCCCAAAGCCTCACAGCCAAAAAAGCATCTCAATGGGAGGCTCCTAGCTTCTGACTCTGACTCTGCTAAACACATTGCATTAATTGAAGTCATGATCAAGTCATAAACATAAGAAGGAAGAACAAAAATAAAACTTTACCTAAGGAAGGATGATTTTACTTGAAGTTAGAATTTCAAATGGGATGGGAATTCTCACAGTGTGGGAAGCATTGAGAAGATCCTCTGGTGAAGGAACCATGGATAATTTTTTCCTCCCTTAATAAGACCGATGTCCCTAATCTGTGTTAATAAGGCCCAGCCAAGCACTCCATCCTTATTTTGGAGGAAATACACTTTTTTTTTTTTTTAAAGACTGCAATAGGCCCACAGCTGTTTTTAATACCGTGTCCAGTTCAATGACGGGAGCCTGTTCGCAATCAATGAGACACGTTATTTATTAACTACCTCCTTCATAATTGTCCCCAGACGGGAACGGCGACAGCCCCCCTCGACGGCTGAGGGGGTAATGGGCGGGGCCAGGAGAAGCCCCGCCCCTCCGGCCCCCGCCCGGGCGGGGCTTCTCCTGGCCCCGCCCCCTCCCTCTCAGCCCCGCCCCGCTCCCTCACAGCGATCCCCTCGCTTTAAGCAAAGGGTGGCGAAGCGGGCGAGCGTCTCAGGTGACGGCCGCTGCCCGCCCTTCTCCGTCCGCTGACAGCTGCTGTCGCTCGGCGGCTGCCTGAGGAGAGCGCGGTCGCCGGTGGCTGAGGGAAGGCGGCTGCCGCGCTCCCTCCTGCCCTCGCCCTGCCGTGCCCAGCCGGCGGCGCGGCTGCAGTACCGGCAGGCGGGGAAGCGCTTCTCGCCGCTCCGCCTCCGCCATCGCCTCCCGCTTGCGGGGATGTGTGATTGCCATGGCGAGGCTGTTCTTCCCGGGGGCCTGGCTCAGGAAACCCCACTACGCGCAGGTAGGCCGGCAGCGGGCCGTCCGCCGCGGCGGGCGGGTCGGGACGGGCAGGCCGGTGCCAGCACCCTTCCCTCCCCGCTCTCTCCCCCTCCCCGGCAAAGTTACCTCAGGAGCGGGCGCCCCCCGCAGGGCTCGACGCTTCTCCCGGGCCGGCGCGGGTGCGGCCGTCGTTCCTTCCCGCCGGCGCCTGGCGGCGGATGCTGCCCGGCGGGAGGTCGCGGCGCCGGGGCTGAGGCGCTCGCTGTGGCCGGCGGGCCCCGCGACGGCGGGTCTTTGGGGCAGGGGAGCAGGTGCCGGGCGGCCTGAGGGGCCGCGGTGCCTGTTGCCGCCTCTGCCGCCGATCGGATCGGGCCTCTCTTGCTGCCTCCGAGCGCCCTCCCTGAGCGGCCCGCGCTGCTCTCCGGCAGGACCTGTTACGCCGCAGCCCGCCCGCCGGCTCTCTGGCCCCCGCCGGCTCACAAGAGGCTTTGAGTTGGGCAGCTACACCCGCGGCATTGCCAGGGCCCTGAGGAACCCTCATGCTTTTCTCCACATGTCCTTCCTTTACACCTATCGCCGGTGCTGTGGGGATCCGTCCTATCCGAGGATGGACTAGGGCATGCGTGAGGAGGCTCATTTTTCCACGTGTCCTAAAAGAATTAATGTCGGGCGCTTTTAGGCTGTTCACAAGCTGTTTGCTCCGTGGATTTGTGTATGCGTTCATAGACACAGTTTGCTATTTACATATACATGTTAGTACTACTAAAGCTATCTGTGTAAGGATATGTTGGTTCAAAGCATTGTAGCTGTCACGTAGCAGGAAGTTCTACTGTGAAATGTTAGTCAGTTATGACCTAGCAGTACATTGAGGGTTATTCTCTGGGCTTCCTTTTTATTTGTTGCATTATATTTTAATTAAATTGTAACTAAAATGAGCAATTGTTGAGTTGAAGGGGATAGCTATAATATTTCTTTTTCTTATATATGCTACTTATGTTCATCATCTGTTGATACCTTATTAAATGCTTTGTGATCGTTGGATTTAAAAATGTAAACTTCATCTTGATGCATTTTTAAGTTTCAAATGTTTTAATTCCTCCTGGTCTGGAGCTTTTTTGGCCTCACTCTCTTTTTGGAACTACCTGAGACAGGATGTAACATTTAAGAAGTGGTGTACAGATAGGGGTATAATCTTACCCTCTTTAATATTTGTTTTATGGTATGTATCTACAAATCTGGGTCAGTATCACTTGATTTTTAGACCAGAAAAGATTGCTCTTAATCTATTTACTGAAGTAGACACTTGTATAGCATTTGGATTCCCATAAGAGAAAGCCTCTAATACAAATGAAAGTGAATTCATAATCTATATGCTACCTTTCAAATTAGGATTCTCCAAACTGTTTTCCTCATTTGCCTTGATAATAAGTCTCCCTCTGATCATTATGAGGCGTGATAACATTTTTCTTTATTCTTCTTCTCAACATTTACTTTTAAGGCCTTTCAACCAAAATATGGTGGTTTAAAATCTGAGAAACAGGAAGACAGCAAGATCATTTATTAGAAAAGCCAAAGAAGTTAAACATTTTTTTCTACAACAGATTAAAAAAAAAACCCAAAACACATTTCTGTCTTTGCTTTCTTATATTGGAAGCTGCATTTGAATATTCTACAGATTTGTTTTAGGAGACCTAATAGTAGCTTTGTGAACATTAACATATTTTTCTGTGTTAGACAGTGAATGTATGTTGATATTTGATCCATCCATAGAATGGCAGCAAGCTGTCGATATATTGACTTTCCTTGTTACTGCATGTTACTGTTGGTACATGACAACTGTAGTCATGGTTTAACTCTAGTAATTCCGGAGTGCGTTACTGAGATTTGTCTTCAAAGAAGCCGGTGCTCTCTAAGTAAACACTAGACCTTAACTTGCTGAGATATAGCTATGAGCAAGACGGAAAGATTTGTGTAGTATTGCTATGCAATATTTCAAGTAGCACACCAGGGGAGATAGTTGTGCAATGGAAGGTATTGCTAAGTGACTTCTGAATCTTTTTGGCTGGTGTCCCAGACTTTCTGAAAACTATGTTGTGAAGTGAATTGATAGAACATCAGGTTCTGTGAGGCAGAGCTTAATACCTGCTTTAGCTTTCCTGCTGTAATAGGAGCAGGATGCTATGAGTTGGTTTGCAACTGATACTGTACAGCAAATGCTCTATTATTATTTTACATGCTCTAGGTTTTATGTAGAATGCTAGATCCATAGGTGATCAGTTGATGATCTTTCTGGCTAAGAAGGCTGTGCTGCTAAGTATCAGCTCATGTAAAAGGAGCAAGGCAAACTCTTAGATATCTTACCTCAGCCCAAAACCTAGTGAGTTAGGGACCCATGGAGACAATGTTACGGTTTTGTCACAGAACAGTAACTCTGAAATACAAAATTTTCCCTTTGCTTAGACTGCAAATCATGTAATGCTAGTAAACCAAATTAAACAACAAAAAAAAACCCTCAAACCTGACAAATTTTAAATACTACTAAATACCACAAAAAAAAAATCTAGTTGTATTTACAGGATTTTACAGTTGGGTGATTAACACTGTTAGGATTTGATACGTGTTTTACAAGGAGAGATTAGTGTCCCAAATTTGGGAGGCATCCTGAAGTTCTTCCTGATAGCTGTAGTTAGCAATTTATCATGAGGCTGAGGGCAAGCCAGCAGGACTGTGTGTGACAATAATCATGTAAAGAACACCTGCATGCTTGGAAGCCTTCTGGTCCCTAGAGATTCTGGACTAAGTTGACAGGCTCTTTAGAGACGTCCCATGAATTTCAGTAATGTATAAGAGACTGTCTTTAAGGGGCAAAAGAATAGAAAAGTTTTAAAGCCCTGCATAACAGAAACTTCCTATATCATCTCTTTCCTCTAAGATTTTAATTTTTTTTTTCTGCTTAACCTTTTAAGGGGAAACATCCAGTTTTCTATCTTGGTCATTATTTTATTTCAAAAAATATCTCCAATGTTGTTTACTCAGTTTGATTACTTGGGATACAAATAATTCAAGACACTAGCATCGTCTTAAGCATGTACTGCCTGCTCTTAAAAATATGAATGTGTCCAGTACATGGCATCCAAGACAGCATGGGATAATATTCTCGGGCATCATGTCAGCCTACCTGAAATGCATCCAGTGCTCCATAAAACAACTTGAACAGAGAACAAAATGGGATTTCTAACATGATCACCCTACTTTTTTTTTTTTTTTAATCTGTTCTTTCCTATTGCTAATACGTAAAACAAATGGAGCGAGCAACTCAGACTTGGAGAAGATTAGCGCACGATGGTTATGTGGAATACTTTGCAGAATTAAGCTCTCTGTACTATTAAACAAAGAAACACTTTCATACTCTTTAACCATAAAAATGTTTTAAATAAAAAGTACACTTACAAAAAAACTGGCAAGTTGTCTTGCATTTTGATCCTCCACTCTCCATATGCTTTGGAGTGGATCCAAGCTTGAGTTTTGCCAAAAGTGGTTTTCCAATTCTTTCCAGGGGATGAATGTCTAATTATTATTCAATGCACATGACTTAGTAGAATATACAAGTGATGGAAGAAGTCGACTCTGTAATATCCTTTTAAGCATTACAAGTGCTTTCCTTCATTCTTGCATTCCCTGGCTCATATTTAAAAGTCTTGATGGAAGAGTGGAACAGAAAGGAGAAATTGTGTTTTCTGGTTTTGAATGCTCTCTTCCTTTTTTGATAATTTTGGAACTCTCAGTCCTTCTGTCACCCTGAATATGTGGTTATTAAAAATGTTTCATAGCAGTCTGTTATTATTCCAAATACAGTCTGTCTACATGTATTGCCCCCTAATCTCTGTATGTATTGCCCCCTAATCTCCGTATGGGACTTCTTGCTCAGAAATGTATTCAAATGACCTGCATAGCATATGTGCAGTAAGTCCACTGTATTCAGGATGCATTAGTGCACATGTGACCTAACCGGGCTCAGTAAGTCCATGTGTCTGCTACATTAATACAGCACACACACATCAGTTCTGACACTTCCAAGATGAAGTGGACTAAGTGTGTCTACGCTCACAGACTGATTCTGGGGAGGAAATGGAAATTTGATATGGGGGATGTATGGCAAGAAACAAAATAATGATCGGGCCTTTTGCTGAATGTGGTAAGGAGGTCCTTAATTTCTTTTGAATCAAAGAGTGGAACCTGATGGTCTTCTGTAAGCAGATATATGCTCTTGTCCGTACTCTGAACTGGCAGGGCATAAGTCTCTTGCAAGTCAAAAGCTATGCGACTGCATTGGCACAGTGCTGAGACCAAAATAAATCTAGCTTCTCTGGAACTTCCTGCCAAGTATATGATGTAGTCAGATGGCATCTGGGGAGGATTTTCTGTCCCAAACGCATTTTCTTTCTGCCTGAGAAGGAGGACAAATTTGGATAAGACCATATATACGGTATTCCCTCCTGTACTGTGAATATGGTCAATACTCTGCAGTGGTCCCGAGGCCTGCAGACCACTGCTGGTCTTTGAGACTGTACTAAACAGTATGCATTTAATACAAAATAGCATTAAATAACAATTTGGTTTAAAGTTTAGTATTAGAAAGGTTCATGGAAGGAGTCAGCAAGAAACTTTGAGGAATGAAGAGGGTTTGTTGTCCCAGAAGCTTTGGTTCCTAAGCAGTTTTTACACATGGAAACAGCTTTGCCTAAAATTGTCAGATTTATTTCTGTTGATCTTTCTCAGATTTTACCAGTAGTTTTGTGTGCTTTGTTATTTATGCTCTACAGTATTAGTGTTATTAGAAACAGTTAAAAAAAAACCCAACACACAACAAAAAAACCTGTCTCTAAAGGAAATCACCATATCTTATCTTTCAAATAGATGAAAGATAATCATTAGCACTTATTTGCTGTAATTCCTGATTCATAGGAGCTTCTGCTTATGTATGTTTGGGGAAATACTGAAGAAAGTTAATTTATTAGAATTTTCGGTGATCTTATTAATAGAAGATATTTTGTAGAGAAGAGTCTTGTGATGGGCTTTAGGAAGAACACCGTCAGAATTGTCTGTAGAAATGAGGATGTCATAAAAGAATATTTAGTTCTCCCTGTAGGTGTTCTGCAATATTTTATTAAAGGACTGGGTAATTAAATAGTTATAAAAGGTTCACTTCTAAAAACAAAAATCAAATTGAAAAAGAGCAAACACTTTTTTTTATCTTTCCTATTCAAGCATCCTGTTCTCTGCAGACTTATTTTCCAGACTGACTGCAGCTGTGGAACACTAATCGTTCATATATTTGCATTTAGTATATGACATTTGTGTCCTTCTTGTGGTTGCTTGTTCATAATAATCTGCAACCCATGTTGCTGTTTTTTTTGGGTTTTTTTGTTTCTAAAGTTTTATGAGCTTCTGTCTCATACAGATGTTGCTTGAATCACTGAAAACTGCCTGCCATTGTTTGGTATCCTGTCTTGTTTATCGGTAGAATTTCACATAATAAAAGAAGTTCTCATGTTACTTTGAATCTCTGAAAGCATGTGTGATGAAGTTAGAGATACAGATTTGGCTTTTGTGAGCTAGAAAGCCTTGTAAGACATACTGGTGTGTTGAACTAAACATACCCAGAAACTCTGTACTGATGCAGTTTTTGTCATGGATTGTTTTTATGCGTGTTGTTGGGTATCAATATGTGGAATGTATTTCAAATTGTGGTAGCTTTTGGCAAATCATACTTCTCTTTGGAGAAATAAAACTAAAAATTGCACGTAAGAAAAGCACTTAAAGTTCCCGGAAGGCTTGGTGCTTATCAGAAGAAAGGAGGTGTCTTGCTATAGCTTCTGCCTTGATTTGATTACTTTATTTTGGGGCAATATCCACTTTATAGCAAAAAAAATATTTCCTCTTACGTTCCTTATCTTCCAACTTGGATAACAGAACTTAAAGAAAAGACTTGGAATGCTTTGTAGAATGCAATATGGGGTAAACTGGGGCTTGAACCATATGAATGGGTCCCCTATATCCTCTCCCAAAGAAGCTAAGTAAATCTAACATTGAAGCTTTATCAGCGTGATTTTAAGTGTTGACATTCATGCATGTGTTTCTTTGGAACAGAATTTTAGCATTGCTCAGGTGTAGGTTCTTTTAGATTGTAAGAATAGATATTCTGGATGCAGTTTGTTTATAGATAGCAGTTTTGAAGAAGAAAAAAGTAGGAAATGCTGTAACTGAATACACTTTGTGTTAACCTGACATTCCCAACACCTCTGATTTGCACAGTCGAACCTGGCCTTGCGTTGCAGCTTGCCCTTTTGTGGCTAAAAGGAGAAAGCCATGAACTTAAATGTTTTAAATTAATTTAATTATGCTGCTTGTATTTGAAACATTTTTTTTTTTTAGCTTAGTTTTAACTGGTGCTTTTATTTACTGTCTGAAAGAAATAGTACCTAGACTTATCTGAAGAATGGGACTTACAGGGAAAGTGTTTCCTTCAAGAATGTGCAGAGGTTATGTCAGGATGTGAGGTGACTTCTGGTAGGATTCAAAAAAGTTAATTTGAAGAAACATAATTAAACTGCATACATGGATAACATTTGAAATTAAAGTACATGAGATGATAGAGAAAGCACACAGCTTCGCTACTGAATTCTTAAATTATGACTGTACTATAGTGCTGTTTACTTAAAAAAAAGAAAAAAGAAAGAAACTAAAACACAAAGAACCTCCACGTTTCTGGAGGAAGCTTTTATGTATAGGGATGTCACCTGTCAGCTCTTCCAGCTGCTGTAGGCCAAGTGCTGGATGGAGAGCAGGAGACTACCATTCTTTCTTGCTCTATATAGTGTCTCTCAGGAGCTCTAGGCTGGGTATGGAGCGTGGGAGGTTAGGTAGGAAGGAAGAGGACTTACTTGAAATGACAAACAAGATTTTTTTTTTTTTTTTTTTTTTTTGCTGGCAGCAAATTTAGGTGGAACATCATAAGCTGTTTAAAAATGTAAATCCTTTTCAGATTGGATGCTCAAGAGTTTTGTTGCTGTAATTCTGTGTGTGTGTGATGGTTGTGTTTGGGACTTTATTTATTTTATGAAATACCTGATGAAACTTTGTCTGAGTTAGGTTCACAACGCTACACAGGTGGTATATATTTAGATAGAAAATAAAATTTCTTAAGTTAGCTCTGTGATGGTGTGTATGCAAGAAGTTAAGGATGGTTTGAGTCAGCCTTTGCCAGTGCAGCAATTCTAATTTCAGTTCAGCACATCTTAACTGTAAGGGGGCTAACCTCTGAGCTCTGTGGAGTGTTGTCCAAGATGCTCCTCCGACCTCATGCTCCATTAGTTTACTATATGTGCAATTAAAGTGGCAGAGTGAGCATGTGCCCATACCATAGCTACTCCAGCTCGTTATTTGTTTGACTACTGGAAACTTCCAGTGAAAATGTTTGTTTTTTTTATGAAGAGGATGATTCTCAGAGTATGAGACAAAGGTGTGTTTGTTTGGCAGAGGATTTGGGCAAGGGAGTGGAAGTGGGAATAATGGGTAGCTGTTTGCTCAGTTGACTAGAAGTCAATCCCAATGAAAAGATAAGTATAAAAAACTAATGAACATGCCTTCATTGCGTAATTATCAATAACTGAACATGATACAATTCTATCAAAATATCGTGCTTTAATTACAAATAGCTTTTGTACTTCTCGTGATGCTGCTGTATCTCATTGTGCTTGCAAAGGCAAAGAAGATAATTCTTTCTATTTGATACTGTACCTAGTTACAGAAACGTTAGGCCAAAGTAAAAATAGATGAATGACTCACCTAGTTAGATAATTTCAGGAACTGTACTACAGAGAACTCATTGGTATTATTGTGATGTTGAAACGAGCAAAAAAACCCCTAAATTCTAAGTTATGAAACCTCGCGTTTTTAGGTCGTGTAAGAACGAATAAAAGTAACTAAATTATTACAGAAGACATTGAACCTGCATGACTGTACTATAGTAGTTCTTATTTGTAAGTGCTAAAACTGTTATATATCATCTGTCCTTTAACGAGCAGAAAGTGTGAAGGTAGCAAAGAAAAAGCACATTGTGTTCTCTAGATGGACTGAGAAAAATCTGTTTGTATGCTTACAACTGATCCGGATCAGGTGATCCCTCAACCCTGAACCTTAAGTGTTTTTGATCTACTGGTTTGGTTCACCTCTCAGCTCAAAACTGTGTTTCAAGAGACCTCTGCTGGAGGGCTGCTTCAGGGCTGGTAACCTGGGTTTCCTGGGACAGATCTGCTGGGGTAGAATAGATCTCTCTGGTTTTGTTTTGGTTTATTTTGTGTAGTGTGGGTGTAAGAACTAAACTATGCAAAGAATCCATCTGCCCTGCTTACAGCTTTCCTTTGGTTCTGGAAGTGAGAACAGGGAGAGAGACACCCTCCTAGTGCTTTGCCATAGCACCTCTGCTGGCTTCCCAGAGCTGCGAAAGAAGGATGCTCGTGGATGATAAGTGCATTTGACACATGGGTGGTAGTTCAGGACAAGGATTCTGAAGTAGAAAAATTGTGCTGGAGAAACTGAAAGTGTATGAGGCACTGAGTAGTGCTGGAAACTTACTTGAGAATGAAAGACTGGAAGTGAGGCCAGTGTTGCAGAACCAGATGGAAGTAGACTGGAAATAAATGGAAGAAAAAATAGCAGATAATGTGTGGCTCAAGAAGAGGGACACTATGACTGGCTAAGCAAACAGCTTGAGATGGGCACTGGAAAGAAAAAACTAATAAGTGAAAACTGTAAATGACTAAATACAGAAAATGGTCTGAAAGAACAAATAGATGAGGTTGAGTCCACCTGAGCTTGAACTAAGATTTCATTTCTCTTCTGTAGGGGGTGGTGGTGGGGAAGTGTTTCTGAACCCATTGGTGAAGTATCAGTTCTCAGTTATTGCTGCTTCACATGTAGGATGACTTCTACTGCTTTTCATCAGTCTGTTCAAGCAGCAGGGTTTGCAAGAAAGTTTGTGATTCTTCATGTTGTAAGCATGTAGGTGTGGTATTTTGTCTTTTTTTTTATTCTTTTAAGCTGGCAAATTGCACTAAAAATCTTGCAATTCTGTCATTTTAGTAGTGTTCTTTCAATGGGAAAGGCTCATGCATGGTATTTCTTTTTTTGATGCTCCCCAGCCCCTTGATGTCAGTTTTGTTTTCTTGGCTGTGCTGCCCTATCCCCAGCTTCCTCATACATTTTTCTAAGCTCTTTCTAAATGTACTGTAAACCACACAGCATTATTGTTCGTCTTCTTTTGTACTCTGTCCAGTTTGTATCCATATTGTGGACACCATGCTTTGGAGGAAATTACATGTTACTCCAGCTAAAGTCTTTGTGGCTCTGAGGAAAATAGCAGAGATTATTCCCATTTTACAACACTCCCAATAAAATATCTTAAAAGAAAAACTTGTTGAAGGAACTATCTGGTCAGGATTTATAACCAGAATAAAGTGGTTAGTTATATCTATCTCTTCTTTTAATTACGTAGTTTTAAGATCAAGTCAATTGAGCATGTGTGAAGGAGTGAAGGAATAGGGATGCACAGCTGAGGCATGCGGCAGGACCACAGCTGTATGGATTGGAATCACCTTTGAGTCTTTTGGAACTGACCTTTCTCAGATTATTTCTTCCAAGAGGAAAGGATATAATGCATGCTGTTTGTTCATCATATTTTTATAAGTACTCATAAATTATTGTAGTCTTTCTGGTTAAAATGAAAACACCGAACACTTGACTTATTTATATCTGCTGCAGTTCTGTGTTTTCCCTCCATTTTAAAGCCAGGTAATACTGTTCATCCTCTTGTCATCTTCTGGAACCCGCTTCCTCTCACCCCTCCCAGGTCCCCCTCTGTAAACTTTCCAAGCTTTTAGCTCATGGCTGAGAGTTCACTTTGAAGCAGTATCAGGTTTTCCTTTTTTCTTTTTTTCTTTTTTTTTTTTTTTTAAATCAGATTAATTCTTGATTTTTCAAAATAAAACATTTGCTTAGTTTCATAAAAGTTTAAAAACAGTTTGAAATTTTTAATCAGTTGAGGAGTTAGCTGTGCTTTGCTTAAACGTAGATCAGATACAAATTTATTTATTTATCTATTTAGCACTGGCCCCTTGATAACCTCAACCCTGATTTGGAGGGACCAAGGGTATGAGGCATTTCAAGCTCCTGGTTACAGAAAGTTCACTTCTCTTAGGTGAGTCTGTCAGAGACTTCTAGCAGTAAAATAATGAAAGTTTTTATACCTTTGAAGAAAACATGATCTGAATCAACAACTTATGATGAAGTATTTGATTATTTGGTTTCTAGATTTGCATTGATAATTCCTTCATGGGTTTTTCTTTTTTATCATTTTCTTCAAAGCATCTTTATTGGTGGACCACTGATATAGTCTAGCATGACAATCCTGTGTTCCTGTACAGCTCTCTCCTACCTTTCCTTCTCTCGCTACAGATAGGTAAGAGGGTACTCAAGCACTTCCTTTATTAAAGTGGCCCAAATCTTTCAAAGTAATTTTTATTTTAGTAAGTGTGGGTTTACGTATTTGTATTCCATGTTTCTCTTAACCTATATTTATATCAAAGATGTGTAGTTTCATTCAACTATTAGACATCTACCCTGCCACAATCAACCTTTCAAAATTCTGATAATACTTCTTAAACAGTGTAAACAAAACCTTTACATTATTTAATGATAAACCTTAATATTTAGTCTTATGGATGTTTAGAGAAGACTAAGGATTCTATAAACAGGGTTTACTGTGGGTGGGTGCAGTGATCTGGTTTTTAAGTGACTTTTTGGTACATGAACATGTTATGTGTATTACAGAAAGGAATATTCATTTTGCTCTCTTCACAATCTAAAACATGAATGATTTTAAAAAAATAAATGCTTGTAGTACATGGTCTTCTTTAAACTGGTTTAACTTGCAGCACTGGCAGTGGAGGAACAAAACCTAAAAATGAGGCAAATAGGTTTAAAATGTTGTTAGTAAAATTACTTCATAATATTTCTAGTGGTTTTGCCAAGGTGCACTATCCTGCAGTTCTGCTGACACAGCGCTTTGCAGGCTTGTGCTGTAAATCAGATGAACTCCCTGATTTCATCTGTGGTATAGACTCACAAACAGTTCTTTGGGTATAATTACGAAAAAAATGGGCTTCAGTGTAGAGGTGCAAAGAAGCAGGGGCAAAGCAATTTGTACTGTACTGAACAATTTATATAGTAAAACTGCAGTCTACACAAGTCCACAGGTGTGATTGTTCTGTTTCAGTTCTTATTTTCAAAAGCAGAAAAACTTAGAATATGACACTAAAGATTTTTTGACTGTAACTATTTACTTACCAGTGAAGTTCCTGTGACTGTTATGACCAGATCATCTTGTGGTATTTCAGCTGAAATACAGAAAATGATAGCTTAGTGTATTAAAGAAAATAGAAATCACTTTCTTCAATCTCCAGATGCTGCACTCTAACTACAGTATTTACTCAAAGGCAGAGGAACTGGTCTTGAAGCAAGGAAAGAAATTTTGAGATGATAAAGTGGACAAGTGTGCGTATATGATCCTATGGAAAGAAAACATCCAATTTCAAGTCAGGCCTCCTGTGTTAGACTTGTATACAAGCATGTTACAACTCTCACTTACTTCAATAAGATGTCTGAGCTTAAGGTTGTTCCCAAATATACTTTAGTAATGCTGCTAATTTTTTACTAAAGCTTTGAATTCTTGTGGACTGTGACTTTTGAGATCTAGATTTAGGTGTGAGTCATCACCTGTGAGGCTTTGGGTGGGTTGATCTGTTTCTCCTTGTCTTCAGGAGAAGCGTTCACCCATTTTGTATCTAAATTTTCATTCTTGCAGAGATTGTGGATACATATTTATGAACATCTTGGAACCACAAACAGTATTTTGATGTGGAATTTCACGGTACTATATGTTTTTAAGGGACATAAAGCATCATGAGAAATATTGATGCTATAACTGTTCAAAGGCCATACCAGCATGCTCCTGCTTTTCTGTTGGGTTAACTTCTTGCATTATTCAGTTTGGCTTTTTGGTTGGGGAGTGTAGGGGGCGGTGAGGAGGTTGGGGATTAAGATTTCCTTGTGCTGAGGCCTTTGACTTTGGCAGCATTGTATCTCATGGTCATTTGGGCATAAGGGGTGTCTACTCAGTTCTCTCAAAATATATCCGAAAGGCTCTCAGTCTTTCTCATAGAATGAGTCACATGAATTTGTGACTGCTCTTCTACATTTGAAAGTGTTAAAACACTTTGCATGTACCTTTCCCTTGATTCACAATTACCCATTTTTAAAAAATTGTTATGCTATAAAATGAAATGATAATAGGATATAAAATTAAGGGCTGAGCCATATAGCATCATCTTTCCTAGCAATTTTTCTGTGTTGTTTCTTGGATTCCTGCTTCTCTTTGAGACTTTATGTTCCTTACAGAACTATACGGGGTCAAGATACGCTTCCTCTTTAGTCTTTGGATGAAGTCAGTGCCTGTGTGAAACTTATACCCTGAAGCATGAATTGAGTTATGGTGGAAGGGTCGGAACCACGCTAGATGGAGAGTAGGACTTCTATACCTAGGGATTACACTTCTTTTGTTGAGGTCTGAAAAAGTCACTTCTTGTTATAGGTGTTAAACCAAGCTACCGTTCAACTGATCAGAACTTTTTCTTTAATCTTACTTTCCTTAAAAATAAATAAATTACATATTTAGAAAGGGAAATGCATCTTTGAAGATCTTCCTATATTTGTGGAAGGTTATTTTCTTTAGTAACATTATTTTTTTCTAAAATATAAAATACTTAAAAGATGAAGCCTTATTCGATTTAGTGTGATTTAAGATAACTACTATCAAATTGTAGTAATTTGGAATTATTTCAGTGCTTTTTCTCCCATGCAGACAGAGCCATCTGAAACTAGTATGTGTGAGATGGGTTAGTTAACGTGGTACGTCTACATATACATGATGGCAAAACTGCTCATCATTACTGCCTTTCTTGGAACCGTTTCCAAACACATGGAATGGTTTCTCTAGGAGGAACAGCTAAATTATTACCTGTTAATCTGGAAAACAGATGACATGGCAGGGAGGCATGTGATGGAAGCTCACCAAATCATGACAGATGTTGAGAGAGTGGACAGAAATTGGTAACTCATCTCTTCCAATACATGAACGAGGGGATCTCAAACAAAGCTAATATGAACCAGATTTAAGCGAAATGAAGTCCAGTCCCTGACCCCAGTACAGTGGATAGTAGGCCTGTGGAATTAATTTCTAAAGAGTGTTCTGGATGCTAAAAGCTTATGTGGATTTTAAGGAGTCTGGGTGAGTTCATGAAGGATAAATGGTTGGAGATTTACTAAATATAGAAAATCACATCTGGCTTAGCAGGTTCTTCTAGAGGAAAATGGGAGCACATTTGGGATATATATTATATGTTCTCACTCTTCGATGGCATCTATTTATAGCTATTGCTGAAGATCAGGATACTAGCAGAAATGGATCTTATACTGAGCCAATATAGCTGCTGTCATGCACTTTCCTTATATCCTGTTGCTAAGGCTGATTCTGACTTTCTAATTCTTTTCTAATCCCGATGTGAGCATGAAAATCAAACCGTTAGCACACCAGACTCAGAGGAGGGGAAAAAAGAAAAAGAAAAAGATCAAAATGTGCCTCCTCCCTTACAAGGCACTTTGCTCTCCCTCAATTCTTAATTTATAAATGCTTTATTCCTCTGTCCCTAGTGAAAAATGTAAATGTAAGGCCACAGAATCAACAGGAAAGCCTTGCATGCAGTTATGAGAGAGATCACTGAGGCTAGTAGAAAGGAATTTTACTTGCATAATTAAATGGTGTCATTTCAAGGAAGGAGTGGAAGACTTCAGCACATGGAACCTGTCCCTGATACCCACTCTGCTCATTGTGTATCTGTCTTGCATATTTTTACATCAACATAGATTATTTTTTGACCAGATTCCTGGTCTGTTGGATTTGGTTTAGCAGGAGTGGAACATAAGTAACTGGTTTTAGAGAAAAATGGAAGTAGTTGAGTTCTGACAGTTTATGATTTTGATCAAATAGGTTCTTGCAATCTGGCTTGCCCTATGAGGGTCTGTCATGTTTTGTTTTATTTTATTTATTTATATTTTAACTTTCCTTCCACATACATAAGTCAAACTGACCTCCCCTGTCAGTTTTGCTCACTGAAGGAAGTGAATGTTCTGTGTAATGCAGTCTGCTTATTTTATCACCGTGGAAGTCAAATTCTTAAAGGTGAAATAGTAAATCATGTTTGTTTCTATCATTCTGAATCCGGCTGAATGAATTACAGAGAATGTTTTCTCTTTGTTTCCTTTAGGTACGTTTCTCATATATGCGGATGAAGTATCTCTTCATCTCTTGGTTAGTAGTATTTATTGGCAGCTGGGTTATGTATGTTCAGTACTCCACCTACACAGAACTATGCAGAGGACATGAATGTAGGAAAATAATAGTAAGTATATTTAGCATAACTTTCTTAAGTGTTTGTCCTGACTAATTCCACAGCCAGTTCAGTCAGTGCCACATGTAAATTAATCAAATTCTGGTATTCCATCATGTTGAAGTAAGATTACATCTTCAATTACAGACAAAACCATATATGTTTCTAAACATTGTTTTGGTATAGAGTTATTAAAATTGTTTTCTTGCATTTTTCTTTCAAGGGTCAGGTGTTGGGAGAGATACAGTTGTTGCCTCCTTTCTTGGGAAATTTATTAAATATTTTTCTCCCTGTTTGTTTCAGTGTGATAAATACAAGACTGGAGTTATTGATGGGTCAGCATGTAGCAGTCTTTGTGCTAAAGAAACATTGTATTTTGGAAAATGTTTGTCAACAAAGCCAAATAACCAGGTAAGGCTCTACTCATCCAACCTAGTTTTATTGTTTCCCACTGAAATGTCATTGTCTAGAACATCAAGTAGACTTTAGTGTCAGTAAGCTGTATCTGTTTGATATGGATTATTTCCAACTATTTGCTGTGCCATGCAGAGCATGTCTATATATGTATATAATATACCTACATAGAGAGAATATCTAGGTATACTATATACAATAGGCACCTATATATAATATACCTGTATATAATATTATGTATTATTCGTCTATGCAGAGGGGTACATTACTATTTTATAATACATATATTTTGTAAACATACATATAAAATATACCAATCCTTCCACATTTTGACAGAATACCTATACTTTTGTACAACATACTTCTCTGCTGTCCTGCTTCCCAAACAGAAGCAGCAGCCTCTTAACAACTTATGCGAAGATGGTAGTAATGCCAATATACTGTTTATCAAGCCATCTTTGTATTTTGACAGTGTAGTGTCTCTTAAGTACCTGCAGTAGTATATTGTATTTGAAGTTGCCATTGTTTGAATGTGCTCTGTGCATTGTCTGTACGTAGGACTGTTTTCTAATCTGTGTTGTTACTTGACTCTTGAAGCAGTGGTTGGAGTACAGGTGGTCTTTAGCTGATGGACTTCTAGTGTTTTTTACCTTTTCCCCCTCTTTTCCTGCATAGATGTATTTAGGAATCTGGGGAAATCTGCAAGGTGTTATAAAATGCCAGATGGAAGAAGCCGCCCAACCTGATTTTGGTACTGACCCAGAACCAAGGAAGGAAATAGTCCTATTTGATAAACCAACAAGAGGAACCACTGTTGAGAAATTCAAAGAAATGGTATATGGTCTTTTTAAAGTAAGTATATGCTTATTTATTCTACTTTGATAGAAAGGCTTATTTTCCTGCAGCTGGAGAGAATGTCCTATTGTATGAGCATTGTTCAAGCGCGTGTTAGAAAAACACATAGTTTTTCTCAGAGGTGCTTATCTCAAAGTTTTAAGTAACTAATTATCAGGACTTTTCCTTGCTTTTTAACAGATGCCAGCTAGTATGCATCTTGCATGTCTACAGCTTTCACTTGTATTTGTATAGAAAATATGGTAAAAATACTTTTTGTTGTTGTTGTTTTTTGCTGGGGTTATTGTAACCAGGTACAAGGACTGAAGCACAATTTGGAAACTTCATGCTTGGGAAGAGTTACTATGTTAACTGAGCAGCAGGAATCTCTCTAACTAGAATGACCAGCCATACTTCTCCCAGTTCTTTCTGTGTTATATTAATGTGATACTTATTTCTGTTGCTTTAATGCTCTCCCAGAGTTTTCATAATATAGAGTCGTCACTTCAATGCTGTGTCAATACTGATTTTTTGAGTTTTCTTTCTTAAAATTTTCTTGATATTGTCATAGCTCCTGTGTCTCTAGTGATAGAAACAATTCTGGTCTAGCTGAGTGAGCACATGTGCACACATATAACATAATTATGTAAAGCTGATGACGGTTGTCATGCATTACAATAGCTTCGTCTCTAGGAATGGGTGAGCAGCAGGTGTTTTAGAGTAGTTTTTAGGAGAATTTGGGAAAAGTTTATGTGACTTTCTGTGTGTGTTGGTGGTAGTTGAAAATGCAACTGTTCCAATTCCAGCAATGGCTTTTTTCCTGTATTGATACAGTGGAGGCTGTTGTATCAAATAACAAAATTAAGTATTTCAGTACACTTACTGTATGGGATTTGTACCCAGTGTCTTGGTACTTTTTATAGTTGGCCAAAATGTAGTTAATACTGTAATTTCTCTGCACCTGTAAGGTTTAATCAGATGAAAACTAAACCTGATCTAAACATTTGAATTCTACATACTAGTACTTTCAGAATATTTTATACTTGGTGTCTTTGAAAACAGAATAAAAAGGAAGCTCTTCAGGCATCTGGTAGCAAGCCCTGTGACATCTATAACCAATGAAAGCTAGAACATAACATACCCTAACCATACTATCCATGGTGGTAGTGGATTGGTGGTAGTTAATGGAATCATACTTAATCTTTTTCATTTGTTGTTTTTAGGCAAAATTGGGTGAACAAGGAAATCTTTCAGAACTGGTTAATCTCATCCTGTCTTTTGCTGATGGAAACAAAGATGGTAGAGTTTCTTTGCCAGAGGCGAAATCTGCATGGGCACTTCTGCAGCTAGAAGAGTTTCTGTTAATGGTGATCTTGCAGGATAAAGAACATACTCCCAAGTTGATGGGATTTTGTGGTGATCTCTATGTGACCGAAAGAGTTGAATATACCTCTCTCTATGGAATCAGCCTTCCATGGATTATAGAACTTTTCATTCCCTCTGGCTTCAGAAGGAGCATGGACCAATGGTTTACTCCATCATGGCCAAGAAAGGCAAAAATAGCTATAGGGCTTTTAGAATTTGTGGAAGATATTTTCCATGGACCTTATGGAAACTTTCTGATGTGTGATACAAGTGCCAAAAACTTGGGATATAATGATAAATATGATTTGAAAATGATGGACATGAAAAAAATTGTGCCAGAAATGAATTTGAAGGAAATAATTAAAGATCGTCAATGTGAATCAGATTCGGACTGTATTTATGGTACAGACTGTAGAACTCTGTGTGACCAAAGCAAAATGAGATGTACCACAGAAGTAATTCAGCCAAACTTGGCAAAAGCCTGTCAGCTACTTAAAGACTATCTGCTTCGTGGTGCTCCTTCTGATATCCATGAAGAACTAGAAAAACAACTGTACTTGTGTATTGCCCTTAAAGTCACAGCAAATCAGATGGAAATGGAGCATTCTTTAATACTCAATAACTTGAAAACTTTACTGTGGAAGAAGATTTCCCATACAAATGATTCTTAGCTTCTCCACCAGCAGAAGATAATATTGATGCCTGCCACTAGAGGTGGCCTACCACATTTGATAAAAATTATCTGCAGCATTTTTTAAAGACGTTTCTTTACTCAGATTTTATGAATGGCTCTTTAACTCTTGCCCTTCAGTGACGGGCCTTTGCAAAGAATGAACATGCCACTGGGTGATCGGGCAGAGGCCAGAAGCACTTCTGGTGTTCCAGTGCTGTGTTATGGAAACAAAAAACCCTGCATGCTTGACTGTTCTGTGCACTTTGTCAGATCTTGACCAGGATGAAAGTATTCACTGTGCCACCACATCAACTGATGGAACATCTTACAATTCCGTGAAAATCATTGCTCACATGTGAAATACCTGCAAAAGATTTTTATCCTAAGTAGTTTTATGATGAACCACCACTACTGCAAATGATGTGTCTGAGTCCAAGCTGCTGTTGTGAATAAACTGAACTGTGAGGTTGAAGTTTACTAATACCTTGGCATGGCAGAATTTGCACATTAATAGTTTTTAAACTGTGGAAAAATTAGAATTTTACTGTAGAACTGACAGGTTGTAATATGAGACTTAAATCAGATTGTTTATACCTTGTTACCTCATGCTTACATCTTGAATGTTTAAGTAGTTCAACATTTTTTAATGAAGTCCTTATACAGTGAACCACGTTGGGAGCCAAGAACTTTAGAATATGCTACTTCTTAGAATCATGCATATAGTCTAGCAGCAATATCAACATCTGTTTCAAAAACCGTAGATTATTGTACTTCAGTTGAAACCTTTAACCCAAATTAAGCTGTTGCAAATATTGAAAAGTAAGGAGGTTATGGACTAAGCTATTTTATGAGAACTTAAGTTAATTTTTAAAAATACTGATAGCAGAAATGTGCTAACAGTAAAAAAACAAAACAAAACAAACCCTTGCATAGTGTAGGCATCTGCTGTATGACAAGTGAAACAACTTATTGTCCTGGTCCCTTAATTCATTTTCAACATAGGCAAAAAGGACAAGCTTTATTTAAATATTTGAAAGGTTGTTAACTGCTTTAAGTATGCTGTATTAAATGCATTCCTTGAATGATTAAACCGAAGTACAGGACAAAGAAAGTAATTTCTGCATACCATATGTAATAGTATGCAGCTTGGGTTAAGAGTGCACTGTTTTGTAAACATCAGCTTTTTAGTTTAAAAATTACTACGGTAATTATTATCTCTAAGTTGATAATGTCCTCCAATTATAAGCTATTACACTCAAATATAAAGTGGTCATGTTCTTGGTGGAAAAATCTGACTGTAATTGCTACTAGGTTTTGGGCAGAGAAGATTATTGAATCCAAAATGATGTTGGGTATTTTAAACAACTGGAAAACATGTTTAATAGTGCAGTTTGTTGTACAGAACCTTCAGTTTCACTGATGTTGCATCAAGTTGGCGCTTTCATTGGGGAAAAAAATGCTTTTGTTTACAATAAATCACAGGTCTCTCTCTTTCAATAGCAGTACTTATCTATCAGTATCTTAAAGCAAAACACTCATGTCTGTAGCCTACTTCACTCGTGTTTTAACTGTGCAAGCAACTTCAGTAAGTCTAAATACAAAGTGTCTATGAAACTGGGATGTAGGACAAAATAAGGGCTAGGGGCAAGTCAAGTATATGCAACTTAAAAGTGAATTCTCTTTTCTAATCACTAAATAATGTGAAATATTTAGCTTAACACAGTACCTGTTTCGGTAGCAGCCAGAACTGGAGGTAAGTGTGTGGAAGTGCTTACTTCAGTTACTGGAGAAAGCTGAAATACTTCAATTAAACATATTCCTGTATCAGCTACAGTTAAGTCACAGTAGTGCAAGTGTTGCTATTTGTGTTCCTGAAAGCCTAAGGCTGCCTTTGGGCAGAGGCTTTAGAACCTACTGTGACTACTCCTGCTTTTTTCTTAAGCTACAGCTTCCCCCATAACATTAAGTATGCTGGAAGAAAAATGGTGAAGGACATGTAAAGCCCTCTTTAAAAATTTAAAATATTTTTGTAGTTAGAAGCAGCGAGTTCTTATATCTAGTCTTTGATACTAGTCATGCCAAACATTAATCAAATTGATTTCCCCTTCTTGCAGGAATAATTCTAATGTGGCAGCCTTAGTTTTGAAGTCTTCTCCCCTGTGAAGGAGTTCAATTCATACAGTACTTTGAAGGGGGAAAAAAAAAACCTTAAGGCTACAGAATATCTGAATCATAAAAAAAATTTCTGCATCTTTATAAGATATATTAATAAGCCAGTCTTACACAGTTGCTTACTCAATAAATTTATTGCCACTTTCTCCAAAGCTTCATAGAAAATTGTGGAAGTTGTCTTAACTATCAGCTGCACGCTCCTGGGCCCTGAGAAAGCTAGCCTTCTTCTGAGCAACACGATCTTTCTTCTGGGCGAGGGACATCTTGGGACAGTTCCATCTGCAATGTAAGCACAGTATATGATATAACAAAGGCAGACATAAACAAAAACATGGTTAAGAAAGCTGCAATGCATGAGAACTATGAGTAAGAGTGCTATACTAGAATGTATTCTCACTTCTGTAACATGCTTTATTTCCTCATAATAATTTAGGGCTGTAGTTAGGGCACCACAAAAAGTCAGTGTTAGACTGCAGCAGTTTAATTCCTCAAGAGGTAAGCTCAGCACTCTTATGATTAGAACATAAAGAGTATCAAGCCCAATGCAATAGCTGTGCCTTTATTTCTTTTCTCCCAGACGCCCGAAAAATCAAAATAGTTTAGTACTGACAAATTAGTCAGCCTACCCCCTCCTGAAGAGAAGCAGCTTTGACACTGAAAACACTAAGACCTGAACACACACACACACACTTTAAGAGTTCCAGCTACTCAGGCCACAAGTATGCTCCACTTTTAAATATTTTTAACATAGTTGAGGGCTCTTAAATTTTAAATTTCTACTGCTAATCTTAACTCCTGACAAAGTTATGCAGAAATATTTGCATGTTAATCTGACACAGTTCTGACACAACTGCAACATGAACTGCATTACTTGTTTTAATGTAACTAAAATATCTTCAACAGAGAAGTCACGCTCATGTTAAAGAGGATAGAAATTTTACCTCTTTTTCTTGACCTCTCTCTTGGGTTTCTTTTCATGGACTGGATTATCCCGTATAGCAGCATGGGCTTTTTTGTACATTTCTTCCATCTTAAAAAGAAAAAAGGTTAAGTTCTCCATAGTGGTCCAGTTGTGGGATCACATCAAAAATCCAAGATACCCTTACCAAACGTGCACTAGAAACAGGTTTCATCACAATACAGCTTGTAATTTTGTGTGGTTGCTTTTAAAACGCTTCCTCCAAACAGAAGATCACTGCTGCAGCATACTGAAATTCCTACTATCACTGCAATATAATTTAAATATCCAAACCCACAATTTAGACACAGAAGGGAGGAAGTATTTTTATCCTTACTTTGCAGTTAGGGAACCAAGGACATAGAGTAACTACAGACTATTTACAAGTTTCATAAATACAGGCTAGCATCTTGCAGTTGAAATACGTTTTCCTCTGAAGACTACTTTCAGTGCCATAGCTTCCCTACATTTAAATTAAAAGACAGTCTAGAAAGTTACTCTACTTCTGCCTAGAATAAAATACTTCATGTTTACTTATTAAACCAAAATTACTCCACAACAACTGTCATCAGACATGTAATCTTACCACTTTCCAGACCCTACCGTAGTACCCATTACAAAGCTGCTTATTAAGAGGGAGAGAGTAGAAGTTGCTGTGAAAGCAGCTACAGATTAACAAATCTTGCAAGAACCCTGACAGTCCCTGCATCATCCCTAAGGATGCAGAAATACATTAGCAGAGGCTACACCCAAACAGCAATTTCTGATGGCTCATATAGCGCATCATTGTACTTGAGTGACTATTCTTTTAACATGCAAGACAGGAAAATGGAAGTGATCTGTTCAGCTACATAGATCAATAGCAGAAGGTACCAGAGGATCCCTATCTCTCTGCTGCTATGTCCTAAAGAGAACTATGACTCCATAATGGCACCAGTTTTAAGAATACCTTTGCTGGTGGTTAATTAAAGCCAATAGACTCCAGCTGTGACAAATCTTCTAGAGGTACAAAGAACAACTATCTAGCTATTGACTTAAGTCCTGGACCCACTTCATTGCAATACAAGCTATAAATATTTTTATTTAGTAACATAAATGAAGTTGGTATTTACGATACAACATTACTTATTTTTTAGTAAAAACTAAGTTACACTTGAAAGAAGCATCTTGGTAATCTTACATGTCTTCCAGTGTTTTGTACGAAATATTCTAAAATTTAAAGTAGTACTAAAATAAGATGTATTACACACTCTCTAGTTCCATGAGACGCTGCCTTCTACAACAGAGCTAGCTTGGGCTATTCCGTATTCACCTGGGACCTAGAACTACCTACAGGGTCACACAAATCATAAGGCAGATTTGACCTAGAGCTCTTTCTCACAGTTGCAACCACCACAGCTTCAGAAATGACAAGCTGTGGTGCAGGATTAGGAATGAGTGAGTAGCATGTATAGAAACTTCAAGTTAATTTCTGTATCAGAAAAAAAAAAAAAAAAAAGGTGGTCTATCTTAGAATGCAGTCCTGTAAGCTTAGATTTAAAAAGGGGAAAAAAAGATCTCTATCTCAGAAGATCTACAATACACTACAAAGCACTTAATGAAGGAAAAAAATATTTCCTTTGCATGGGTAACATAAAACATGAATCACATTATTTTACATATCAAGCTTACCTGCATTACTAGAGAAGGCCCTACACAAAACTTGTCATCATCTCTATTAATGCAGAAGAGAAGAACCAGCCAGATAAATCTTACCCCATCAGGTGTTACATTGTTCTTTATATATTGGGAGAACTGTTTTTTGTAAGCATCTTCATCCTCCTCCATCAGGTAACGCATATAATCTGCAACATTTTGGCCCATGATATGCTTGCGGTGAACTTCTGCATTGAATTCTTTACTTTCCGAGTCATAACCAGGGAAACGTTTGGTACTGTGAAACAGCAGTTACAGTCAGGTTAAGACATATTGCCAAATCCTCTAATTCAGAGGTTAGATTCCACAAAGAAGTGATTGATACATCACATTTTCCTACAGACAACTGAGGGACAGGACCCTCTAAAAATTAAGAGGCACAGAACATTATTAAGGGGTACAGAACATTAAGAAATAGAAGTTAAGTTCATCTCAGCTGCCATCAGTCCCGTCTTGAAACACTGCAGTTCATCATATACACACCATGGACCAACTACAGAGTGTTCAGTCATTGGGAGTATCATCATGTAGCAGCCAAGTCAGAAAAACTGGACAATTAGTCAAAAATGACTAGGACAGCATGGAAGAGGGTAGGAAAATACCAAACAGATCTCAGATTTCCGCCCCCCCGCTACTGCTAGCAAAAAGCAGCAGTGAACCATAATACCAGTATTAGATAACTCTGCCAAAAATCTTGATTCAGCCATTTGTAGCCTATGACAGGAATTCTCAAAACTTCCGTGTGGAAATTTTAAGTGCAGGTGGACTGCTCAGACCTACTATTGTATTGACAGTTGTAGTAAATGTCAACGGTTTTGTACCTGGTACGTACAGCTTTTCACAGTAAAATTAACACATACACAATTTGCTAAAGATGTAAAACAACAGAATACTAATTGATGATTTCAAGTAAAAGCAACAAGATGGCTCTTTAGTTTCTAAACATTTAATAGCAACTCTTGATAGTTGCAAGATTCCCAGCAGCCCCATCAGAATTGCACTCCTGGATTAAAAAACAACAAACAAACGAAGCAAAAAATCCTCCACCCCACAACCGAGGCTACATAATCATTACCAGGTCATAACAAGATTATTTCAACATAAAGTGACAGTATGAGTAGACTGTCACATACAGAAGCATCTCAGGTTAATTCTAAAGGAATTATTCCAAACACATTAGGTTACCTATGAGGGATTGACAGACCACCATCCACTGCACCCTTCAGAGCACCGAAGACTTTGTTTCCAGTGGTAGTTCTGGCAAGACCTGCATCCAGGTAGCATGTGAAAGCACCAGGCTTTCCATCCACGCTTTCCACATTGTATTCATCACCAGTCACTTCAACTTGGCCTTCATAGATTTTATCAAGACCAAATTTATTCAGAAGCTGTGAAGAAGGGGGGAAAAAAAAAAGCACACTTCTGAAATTCTTTCCATTTAATGGCAAAATGAAGAATCACCACCACTTTAAAACACAAATTTGCAGTAAAATCTTCATGTTTTTAACAACTTCCTTTACTAAAATTATGCACCCCATACTAATAACAAAGCTTTTAACAACCACCACGGTAAGCATGTCTGTCAAGTTTCAACTTTTTGTTCCAACAGGTATACCAGTGAACTTAAGACTTATTCATGAGCTCGTATGGAAAATGGATGGATGCTGTTTACATGTTTTCAAACTCTTGAAGGTACATTTCTTACATTTTTATCCTGACTCCCTCCCTCCATCAAACTTAATTGCTGATACTTAAAAGTAGGCTGCTGGAGCTGAAACTGCATGCTGTCATACTTCTCACTGTGATTTGACAGTCACAAGAGACCGTCAAATCTATATGGTAAAGAGCAAAAGTTAGTATTTAGAGAAGACCATGGAGTTAGGCATCTATACTAGCATGCCACTTAAGAAATTGGGCTTTCCCTTTTGTAAGGAAACCAGAAAAAAAATAGACCAGCAGCTTCCAGAGAATGTGGCAGATACCTACCCTGCGTGCCAAGAGCAGACCTGTACAGTACGCTGCCGCGTAATTGGTCAGGCCAACCTTCACACCGTACTTTGGCAGCTCATGGGCATAAGCAGCACAGACAATCATGTCACCTTCAATTCTGGCATAGGCAATCTGACAACAAACAAAACAACTGTTAGTGTTCTCACAATAAATCTGGGCTAGATTTGTTGTTTCTTTGACATCAACTTAAGCCAACAGGAATTCTGTACAGAAGTGTCCAGCAAACTGCCAACCTTTGCAGGCAAGCTTAATGGGTTGCGTTTTTCTTTTTTTTAGAGGCATAATTAACTCCTCAGGTACAGACACAAAGAATTAAAATCTGTATTAGGCCAGAGAAAGCGTATGTCAGCGACAACTTTTATTTACTTCTTCACATACATCAAGACACCAGGAAACTGCCTAAAAAAAGCAGCCTTTCAAAGAACAATTATAGACGTGGATGGATTCTGTCCCACTTTCTGCATGTAGTGCTCATATAACACACCTCAGAAAAACGTAAAAGCATCTGATACAGAGTTTGTGATAACATTGTTACTCACCTTATGGAATGATTTTATTAAAGGGTCTGAGATTTTCATAATCTCAGGGGTCTCCTGTGAGACAGCAGTACTATCATCAGGTATGTTTCTACTGTTCCTTTCACATACAGAACCTTCTCCTTTTGACTCCCTTTCTACATCCTCCTTTCTACATCCAAAAGCTGTCCCCTTTTTGCAGGATTCCTACATGCTGTAGAGGCACTATCAGTCTGATGTAAGCACCCACCACCACTGATTTTTGTTTTGAGCTTCAAAGATAAAATAACCTCATCAAGGTCATGTGGTTTCATCTGAACTGACTGTAAAAATAGCACTTTCCACTCTTCTCAACAGATAATTTTTTCTATGAAGAAACGACAGTTAAACTTTTCTAGCTTTTTTCGAGCTTAACAACATGTATTTATGATAGAAAAAACATGCTTAAGTTTTTAATTCAAAATTAGTCAAAACATTCAGAAAATGAAATAAGAAAGTGAACCACAGTGAAGCTGCATATGATGCAACACACAACTGCATACTTAGTAAGCATGAAAAAATGCCTACTGTTCATATTTGCCAGTCTCCTTTAATCTCACAGGAAAGCCATCATGAGGCCTACCTGCTGCGTATGATCCACTCATCATCATCGAAAAGAAAACTCTCAAAAGAGAAAGGCACCTTTAGATACTGTGCAATAATCAAAGTTGACTACATGACCTGTCAACCTGCTTGTCTTCTGTCAAGCAAAAAAGGCCCTCTTTTCAAAGCATTTTAAATACAGCAGAAATCTTCCCTGTCCCTAAAATCTATTTATCTCAGCATAATTAAAACAGTACAATCTTATTTTATGAAGGACCTTGCTGAAGAACGTTAACACCACTAGAACTTATTTTTTATCACAAATACAGTTTATTACTGAAGTTGTGTCAACGTTAAAGATTGTTCTCCTCTAAGAAACTATTTTAGAATATAAAACCTGCTCAGATCGAGCCTAAAAAAGCCGAGCTGCTTCAACTATCCCCCTTTCTGTTCATTTTACTCTGCGAAGACTGGGAAGTAAATAGGAAACACCACAGACCCTACCTGGCAAATGATGTCTCTGTTGGTAACACGCACAATCATCCTGTATTTAGGGGTGTTGTACTTGTTTTTATCTTGAATTACCAGACGCTTGCGAGCATAGTAATCAGTTTTTCCCTCTGAAAAACAACAGTTATAGTGTGGAAAACACACGTGGAAAGAAGTAGGAATATTCACCAATGACATTTAGTTGTATGTTTCAGGAAATTTAACTGTACCTCTCCTTCTCCTGAATTTCACTTGATATCTCTTGAAGTACGCCTTATTCTTGACAACTTTCACAAACCCCTTGAATAAGAAGTACAACTAGGTGTTATTAACATATAACCATGTAAGCCAAGACCATTCTAACTATATTACACCTGCTATAAATAAAACCGCGGTGAAGTCAGGAATAAAATAACAGGTTTAAACTTATGCATTTAGATTTAAAAAAAATGCATAATAAAATGGAAAAAAAGGCCCCACCCAGACCCCAGCATCTCCATCCTTCCGACAGGAACTAATGCACTCTTCTCTCCAGAACTTTACACAGTTTTAGGAGAAAACCGTAAGTTTTATTTCTTCTATTTGTCTGCTTTGACCGCCTGTTTGCACAGACCGCAGCAGTGACCGTGCTCATGTCCACTCGCTCCCCCGCGGCCAGTCATCTCTCCGGCGAGTTCCGCCCCGGGGCCGGCCTCTCCCGCAGCCGCCGCCGCTCAGCGCCGACGCCGGCGCCCACCGACACCCGCCAGCCTTTACGAGGCGCAGCCCCGCCGCAAAACGGCGGGCGGCCCGTCGGTCCCCCGCCCTCCCTGCCCCGCCAGCGAGCACAAGGGGCTCTCACACCCGCTCCCGCCGCCACGCGTCTGCGGCCCGGCCCCGGCCCAGCCCGCCGCCGCACCGGCCCGGTAGGCCATGGCCCAGGGCAGCAGCACCGACAGTAGCGGGGACACGTCGGGCCCCGCTGGGGCCACCGCCGAGCCGTCCCGAACCACCCAGCGGCGCGGCCCCGGCGCTAATGGCAGCCATTGCCACGCTGGAGCCGCCGCTGCCGGCCACGGGCCGGCGCCAATCGGGCTCCATCCGGGCGGACAGAGCAGCGCGGCGGGCGCGGAGCGTCGGGCAGAGCCTCCCCCCGCCGGGCAGGTCCCGCGGGTGCCGGTACTGACCATCGTGCCAGGTACTGTCCGGTCTAGGCCTAGGCCGGGGCCCGCTCCGCACAACGACTGCGCTCGGCAGCAGGGGGGAAAAGGCCGCGCCCACTGCGCAGCCGCAGTTCCTCGCCTGGCCGGCGAGGCGGGGCGCCGCCGGACAGACTGTCGCCGCCGCCCGCCCTGCTGCCCCCTGGCGGCCCGGCGGAGCGACACAGGCCGCGTTCGTCTAACGCCCAAGCGTTACGCGTGTCGTCGCTTCCCCCTCTTCCTTCATTAACTGCCTAAGCGGTTGTTAGCGAGGGGTAGATCACAGCAAAGGGATTCTTACAGCAGAAAAATCTATAGTTTTGGTCTTAAAAATCACCAATTATGGAAATGTTATAGGATTTTAGCCCCTTTCATTTTCTAGGGAAAATTCTCATGGTGGATTGAACAGCAAATAATTGAAACATTAAGCCAACCAAAACCCAATCGAATGCTGTTCTTAAATAATAGTTTCTAGTAGGTGGGCATCCCTTCCCTCCAGCGTGTCAGCCGCCCCACACAGCTTGGTGTTGTTGGCAAACTTGCTGAGGGTGCGCTCTATGCCACTGTCCATGTCACTGATGAAGATGTTAAACAAGACTGGTCCCAGTACTGATCCTTGAGGGACTCCACTTGTCACTGGCCTCTACTTGGACATGGACCCATTGACAGCCACTCTTTGGGTGCGGCCATCAAGCCAGTTCTTTATCCACTGAATTGTCAGTCCATCAAACCCATATTTTATCAGCCTGGAGACCAGGATGTCATGCAGGACAGTGTCAAAGGCTTTGCTCAGGTCCAGGTAAATGATGTCAGTTGCTCTCCCCTTGTCTATTGATGTTGTGACCTTCTCATAGAAGGCCTCCGGGTTTGTCAGGCATGATTTGCCCTTGGTGAAGCCGTATTGATTGTACCCAAGTCCAAATCAGCCCGTTATCCCATCGCACCTCCACCTGCTTTCTTGCTTGTTGTCACTCTGCAAAACGGGGAGGCTCCAGCTGAGCTTATCAGCCCCACCCCGGGATCACTTACAAATTCAGGGCAAATCTCCCCTTTCTTCTTTAGCAACAATGTTTGTTAAAAGGGTGACTGCTATTCACAGGGGTGCTGGAATTGTTGAGGTAAAAGCTAAGATTTTTAATGCTTTAATGAAATACTTTTTAGCGATAACACTTATTGGTGGGAAACAAAGTATATTTCCATGTTTTTTTCTTTGAGGCTATTTCCCAATTTCTGTTGTATTATACATGGTGGTTTTGCTTGTGTATTTTCTGATGAGCAAGGCATCGCACAGGTCTTCTAGAGCAGCATCTTGTGCTTGGGAGATGTCTCTTAGAGCAGTGTCTTGTATTTGGAAAACAGCTCTTAGGCTGGTGAAACCGCTCCTGTGAGAGAGGCCCGTCTCCCACTTTGTCTGGGGAGGACCCAGGGTGATGAGGCTGCTGGTTGGGACTGGAGTGACCTACGCAGTCATCTGTAGCAACTGTGCTTTTTCTGCTGCTGTTTGTAACAGTCAATAGCCTTAGTGAAGCAAAAAAATGTTATGCTGGAGGCCTACCTATAGCCTATTGCTGCTTACTTGTTTTTAAGAGGATATTCTTTGCATGTTTGTCTGTAAAGCAGTACATAGAATAGCATATGTGTCCTGGTAGTGTTGGATATATTTTTTTTAAATCAAGCTTTTCTTAGAATCCTTACAAATGAGAAGTTCTGAATGGTTTTGTAGAGGAGTCCCTATTCCCCATTGCAGACGCTTGATGGCAGATGGGCTGATGGTGCGATGGGGAGCCCTTCAGGGCGCAGTCTCAGCTTGTCTGTGTGACCTCATCTGTGTCTGGCCGAAATGTATCCAAAAAATGCTGGCGAGGAAAGGCCTGTCCAGCTGCTTGTTATGGGCTACTCCCAAACACAGATGGCATTAGGGAAATTCATAGGCAGGCAAAAAAAAAAACCCAAACCCCCATGTTCCTGGTAGAGCAAATGCGATGCATCTCGGCTTTACGTCGAGGCGATGCAGCAGCTTCTCTGTGGCTGGGGAGGGCCGGGCTGGGGGTGGCTCGCGGCACGGTGGGGCCTTATTCGCGGCTGTGGGGTGTTTGTCACCGCTACGGCGGCGACGGCACAACACGGGGCCCAGCCAGGAGGGCGCAGGGAAGCGTCCCGGCTGGGCGGCTCGCCGCCCGGCTGTCCGACACCGCGCCCGGCACCCCCCTCGGGAGCCGGGTGAGCCGCGGCTCTCCCGCCGGCCGGCCCGGCCCCCACCTACCGGGCCCGTTACTGGCGGCCGCCCGCGCCCCCGCACGGGTCTCGAGGCGGTGGCGGGTGCGGAGCTGCCCCTCGCGGCGGCGGCTGCGCGCGGAGTGCGCCTGCGCGCGGCGCGGGCAGGGACGTGGCCCGGCTGCCGGGGCCGGCGGAGGGCGGCGAGGCGCTGGGGAGGGGGGGGGAGCTCGGCGGCGCTGCGGGGGACGCCGATGCTCGCACCTCCCGGCCGCGGGCAACGCTTCCAAGGTGAGGCGCGGCCGGGCCCGCGCCACCGCCGCTGAGGGGGGGCCGGGGGCAGTGCGCGGCCGGGCCTAGGTGGGGCGCGGCGACCCCGGCCGCGCTCGTTTCGTCCCCCTCCCGTCGGGCCGGGCAGCGGCGGGGCGTCGCCCCCCCGCGGGCACTGCCGGCCGCCCCCGCCCAGCACCCGCGGCCCTGCCGCCGCGGTGGAGCGGAGGGCGTCACGTTGCTGCCGGGCAAAGGAAAGCCCGCTCCCCGGCGGCGGGGCGGGGGTGAGGGGAGGCCGCGGTGTGCGGCCCTGCCGCCGGCTCGGGGGCTGCGGGGCCCGCGTTCCTCAGCGCCTCAGGCGGCGGGGACGCGGGTGGGCAGTTGGCAGCTCAGTGATGGAAGTGCCTGGGGGTGGCGGCGGGGGGCTCCGGGCCCCGGGGGGCTGCAGCGGGTCTGTCTGCAGAGGGTGATGTCTTCCTCGGCTTTATGGAAGTAACGCTAAACCAGGAACCTATGGGTCGGTCGTTCGTCAGAGAGGGATAATTCTCAAATGGTGTTTCGGAGATCTCCTTTGCTGGCACCTCCTGCCGCATCTGCATAGGCATGCTTACATAATGAGGGTAAAAAGTCGACGTTAATGTTCTGGCTACTTGTTATATATCCCAGCTTTAATTCCTAGTGTCGTTTTTCTGTAGTTCCATGTAACTCCTGCTAATTTTCAGCATTGCTGATCTGAGCAATTTTATAGCAAACATGAAGTTGGCATACCACTTTGGATTTCCAGTATGAGCTAGCATTAACACTGACTGTATCAAAACAGTGTTTCACGTCACCCTGGGACAATTTTTTTTTTTTTTGTTAAAGATAGCATACAAGAGATGTAGAGAGGAGTCAGCTTCGTACAGGGAAGATCTGACAATATTCAATATGTTTTACTTCTCTCCAAAAATATTTGTCAAAAAATTCAAAACTCTTTTCCTTTTTTTTTTTATTTGTTTTACTTCATGTGCCTAAAGGAGGAGGTAACTGGATCTTTTTTTTTCCTGGTAGACGGTATTAAAAAGTGCTTTGCATAAATGTGCCTGTTTATTTCCCTTCCCTTCTTTCAGTGTGGAGTTTCTGCTTTGCTCATGATTGTACAGCTCTATATTTACACTTACAAGGATTTAAGGCTTATTTTAAAATACATAGATATGAATTGTTTTTCAAGTAAGAATTAGGAGAAAAAATAGAGATGGCCAGTGAAAAAGAGGGGCATGATCAAGAGGAATCAGCATTATGAATCAGCACTGCCTGAATTTGATAAACTGGGATGAGCGCAGCTGTAGTGACTGTCACTGAATGTCTGTCCAGTTCAGCAGTACCTCTGAGAGCAGCAGATGTTTGGGGAAGAAAGCTTCAGCAGAACAGCCTGACTTCCTCCCGGTATTTCTTCCTAACCTCCCACAGGCTGAGGTTTAGGGATTTCCTGAGCTATAGCCTGGTGGCTTGGAATTTTTGGTTTTTGTTTTTTTGTATTGCTCTCCATATGTTTGTCTTCTGTGGACTTGTGTTATTGTTTTTGAACAAGTAAGCAGGGAGATGGCTGGAGAGTGGAATGGTTGAAATGGGGTTCATAGAAAGGAAGAGATGGGAGAAAAGTGTTTTGAAATTTACAAGAGAAGGGGTGGGGGCAGTGCCTTGCCTGACAAACTGTCAGTTTGTTCTCTGGGTAGGATTGATAAGAGCAAGAAATGGAAAAGTAATAAAAACTGGAAGAGTAGTCCTTTCTCAGTGAATTTTCAAAAATAAAATTGTTTACCTTGCTAATTCAAGGTTCCAATGTCATGATTTAGAAGGGGGGAAAGCAGCTAAGTTGGGGTATGCATACTTAACATTATGTTTACATTTTCTTACTCCTCCTGGTTTGTTTTCTGAACTTGTAGAAGGAAAAAAAATATATTTCTAATGCTTAAGGAGGAGACCTGGTAGGATTTAATACTTTAGGTATTGTTTTAAGTGTCAAATGCATAGTTTAAAAGAAAAATCTTTTCTGGTAGCTTGAGAAGAGGAACAATAAAGAAAACAAATCCTCACTTTATGAATGCTGTTTTCTCAAACAACCTATAATTGCCTTGATTCACTCTTTTTCCAAGACCCTGTTAAAATAGTTATAATTAAAAAGGCAAATAATAAATATTCTAGGAGTATGTAATTTTGAGTTGTTAGATATGCTTTCTGAAGCTCTTGAATATGTCACTTAAGTTTGTAGATAGCATGCTGAATTAAAGCCATGCGTCTTCTGTATTTGTAACAACCAACATCATCTGTTGGCAAGTTTTTTATTCCTTTAAATTGGGAATACTGCCTTGCTTTCATTGTAGTCTTGTCTGCTTAAGCGTCTGTAGTTGAGGTGTTTCCTTTCCTTCTCCAGCAAGTGGTGGTTGGAATAAATGGATGGTAGCTTATTAGTGGTGCAGGTGTTCTTGTCCTGCTTTGCTCGTTTTATTTGCAGTTGTGATGTGTTTTTGCTGTATGCACGTACACAGAAAACTATATTCTCACAAGGTAGTGGTAGATGCGATTTAGTGAATCATAGCTTTTCTTTAATTACTCTTAATGTTGTTTACCTTCCTGTGACTTCTGGAAACTATTCAGTTAGCCGTGAAGAAGTGGTATTTTGGGGAGAGCCTAGGGATTGTGGAGCCTGCTGTAGGATTCAGGCAACGAGGAATGGGATCTCCTTTTGGTTGTGCTGACAGGGATCACGCTGTGGTCGTCCTGTTATTTCAGGCTGTGTAACTGGCAACTTTGTTTGCTAATTGTGTGTAAAAGTAATCCTTCTGAGTCACAGGGAGGCAGTTATTGTATATTTGGGGTTGAAGTACAATATGAGGGTTGGGCTTTATTCTGGACAAAAAGTAAGGTGTTGTGATAGAATGACTGTGGACACATAACCTTTTTGTACTATTTTCCAACTTGGGAAGCAGCTAAAAGCCACCACCAAATACCTTTATTTTCTTCTGTCTGAACAAATTTTACCGGTCTCTCGTGGTTTTTGTTACCAAAATCTGTCATCTTGTCTGATCTGTATTGTTTTCTAAGTAACTTCTGATTTATTTTTACTTCCATAGTTGAATCCTTTAAAAAAAACAAACGAACCAACCCAAACTTATGTTTTGGTAATAAGTTCTTATAATGTGTTCTGCTACTTGGTAAGCTATTGAACTTCTCAAACTCCTGAGTTTTCTTATGCCCTATTGTCAGGACGAAATCTTAGTGATTCTTAGCATAGCATTAAATACCTGCTTGATGACACCATAACATGTTCTTGATCCTTTTTTAAATTAAAAAAGTAAATTACGTTGTGATGATACTGAATTCTGACTCACCAGTATCTTACACTGTATTAACTATGTATTTTTTCTTTGGTTTCATCAGACTGGCGGATGGGGCCAGTCTTTTAGTAGTAGATTGTTGTTGCCACAAGTTGACCATGCACTTCTAACTAAGAGGATGTTAGGAGAAAAGCTTACTGTTACTTTTGTTATAGAAGGGTAGAACTATCAAATGTGGCTTAAAATGAGTGTTAAAAACTAGTAGCTACCCAAAATCTAACGTTTTGGACATGTACTGCCCACACCACTATATAGAGTGACATTGTATAGAAGAAGTTAGTTTTACATCTCTCGTTTTTCAGGTGTTCTTCTTGATTGTGTATAGTTCAAACAGTGAACTACCTTCAGGCATAGTAAAAAGAAATTCCAGTTCCATGCTCTCTGAAACAGCAGAGCTAAAACCCAATATTCATTAAGCAAAGTGATTCCCCCCTGCTTCCGCCTTGGAACGTGTAGGTGGTGGAACTTTATGGGTTTGGCTGAAGCTTTAGTATTTCTCAGCCCTTTGGAAAAAGAATTGTGATTGGTCTTTCCAAAGACAAAATGACAAAGGCAAGTTTGAATTCCGTAATAAGACACTTGCAGACCATGATAGAATGGGCTTGGGATTCTTACATAATCTTTTTGGTGTCAGACTGGCACTAAAAATTGCCTGTGTTTCATTGATCTTCCTTGCATTTTTCCACTAGTGGGCCTTTTTGAAAGAAGTCAATAGGCCCTTCTTTCCAAATGAAAGTGTAAAACTCAGTAGCCAAATAATTGGAAAATAACTGATTTCATTTGAGTAGTTATGTAATTTCTCTGAAGAGCCTCTCCCTTTTCTTTAGTCAATAGCTGAGGAAAATTAGCTTTTTCTAAGTGCTGTGCTCAGAAAAGGCTGTAGGAGCACTGTTACAGACTTCAGTAGCATGGAGGAAGACCCTTCTATAGCCACAAAAATGTACTTACTTCAACTTACACTGTAAGTGCTTGTGGATATACTAAGTAAATTGGTGGGTAAAATTAAATATTACTGCAAGACCACAGGTGCTGGTGTGGACTATGTTAAAAGAATTGACTGTTGAAGTATGCACCTGTGTCTAAGCTATTCAGTAAATGTAGCAGATTTAGACAACTTTCCTATGTGGAAATTACTAAATTGGTTATACTTCTCACTTTTAAAACTTTTTATTTCTTGTTCTCTGTCAGCGTCTGTGGGCTGTATTGAATTCATAGCTCACAAGTAAAGCTGGTTATCAGTCAGTCATTTAGAAACTGGTTTACTCTTTTGCATTTGAGTGTAAGTGATAGAAAGTTGACCTTTTAGCTGATCGTTTAAAGGAAAGAAGAGTAATGTCCTGAAGGCAGGGTATCACCAACCTCTGTCCCCTGATTTGTTAAAATTCTAGTAAGTAATAAAGTTTCAAGTGTTACCATATTCCATAAGGCCGTGATTATGGTCTTCTGTTTCTCCATCAAGTCTCTTTTCATATAACTCTCTGGAAAGGGAACCACGTGCAACTTGGTAAACAGGAGATAAGCATTTTGGTTCTAGCCTGTAGATTGTGGCATGAGTTTATCTAATCCCTATAAAAAAGGAGAATTACACCCAGAAGATACTTGGGCTACCAGTACGTAACGCAAATGTTGTATGAAATGGTATGTTTTTATGTTGTCATATACTGGATCCTTTTAAACTTACCAATTTAACTCCTTGCAAATTTATACGTTTTTAATGAAGAGTTGTGTTAAAGACATTGATTTTAATTAAGGCTCAGTGAACATTTAAAAATACGACTTAGTTGTTTCTCACTTCCAAAATATAGACCTAAGGCTTTTAGTAAATTTAACTGCATTTATATACTTTTGTTTGTTTATTTTTTTCTAATGTATTTTAGATGCTAGTCCTGGCTTCTTTCCAGGAGGAAGCTGGCTAAAAGCAACATTAAGGAAGCTAGGCTTTAGGGAAGGAATAGGAAAGTAAAATTGGTAGGAAGGAACTTTAATGATAAACATGTGTGTCCTTCAGTGTGTGTTACTTTTTGGTAAATGCCTGATAATACTTACTTGAACTTCAGTGAAACGATTTGAGTTCCATTTTATTGAAAAAGAAAAAAATCTTCCAATCTAGTTCATAAACAAACTGACTTTGCAGGAGTTGTTCTTTATTTTAGCTGATAAATCTGATTCTTCCTTTTCTTTTTTTTAGCCTTTTTTTTTTTTTTTGTCCTCCAAGTATATGTGTGTGTAACTTGGCATGCCGAGCCTCCAATAGAAAGACGTTTTCCAAAGCGAGGTCTAAGACAACAAAGAAACAAAGGAATTTTCCCTGTTAAAGGCTTTCGCTGTAGTCCTTCAGTATTTTCTCTTGTAGCTCTGAGGAGCTCTCAGCCATCTTTTGTACAAAAGCACTATATGTGGTTCTTTTCCCCTTGAAAGAACGTGTCTATGGTATTCTGAAGGTTGTCACATACCGGTATCAGATAGGAAACTTGTTTGATAGAGGATAACTTTTAGATGGACAGGGCAATGCTTAATAGATTGTACATCTCACTGGACTTCAGAGGTAATTAGAAACCTGGAATCGTTCTTGGAAATAAACAGAATTCAGTGCAATTTGGTCAATGGTTGAAATGCTATTAACATGACTTTGAGCAATGGTTTCAACCTCTAGTGGATCACTACAGCATTTCTAATGAAGTACCTCATTAAAACACCTTATGTACTAGATTGCTATGTTGTGTGTGTGAACTTGGAGCTTCAAGCTTCCTTTTAGATGCTTTAGGACCATCAAAACCCCACCCTGTTAGAGTCTGAAGATGACTTTTAAAGAACTTGTATTTACTAAATGATACTACAGAAAGCTTTCTGATCGCTTAACTTTTACACAATATAAAATGTTAGACTGCTTTATTCTTTATATCAGAAAGGCTTAGAGAGCTAGTGAATATCAAGTGAAATGGAAGCTGGTGAATCCTAACTAGGGTATTCCTGACAATTGTTAGGTGCTATTACAAGAAAAATCACAAATATGAGAGTAAATCAGGGCTTTTTCTTCAGACTTCAGCAGAAATTGGTTAGTGCAAAAAATGTGGCTGAACCTTATAGTGAAACCATGTTTGAGCCCTAAATTAGGATTTTAGCTTGTCAGGAAGCATGATAACAGGCTGATTCACCAGCTACCTCTCCTGCATATGTCATTGACTGAGTCAGTTTAATTTATTCTTCAGATATTAGAATGCTATTTGCTTTTTTGAAGCGAGCAGGGGACTGGGTCCATGAATGCTTTATAACTGGCTTGAAAACCATATATACAATTGTCATTTAACCCCAGCCAGCAGCTAGAACCATGCAACTGCTTGCTCACTCCCTCCCCTCCACCGTAATTGGGGAGAGAATCGGAAGAGTAAAAGTGAGGAAAAACTCATGGGTTGAGATAGAGGCAGTTTAATAGGTAGAACAAACGCTGCGCACACAAGCAAAACCAGAAATTAATTCACTGCTTCCCACTAGCAGGCAGGCGTTCAGCCATCTCCAGGAAAGCAGGGCTCCATCATGTGTAATGGTTACTTGGGAAGACAAAACACCATCACTCTGAATGTCCTTCCCTTCCTCCTTCTTCCCCCAGCTTTATGTACTGAGCATGACTTCACATGTCATGGAATATCCAGTTGGGATCAGCCGTCTCAGCTGTGTCCCCTCACAGCTTCTTGTGCACCCCCAGCCCTCGCTGGCAGGGCGGTGTGAGGAGCAGAAAAGGCCTTGAGTGCTTAGCAACAACCAAAAACATTAGTGCGCCATCATCACAGTTTCTCATCCCAAATCCAAAACATAGCACTACACCAGCTGCTAGTAAAAAAAGTTAACTCTATCCCAACTGAAACCATGACAACAATTTCAGCACCAATTATGTGAGACTTCTTTTTATATGTAGAATAGTATGAGAATTACTTCTTGTATTCTGGAAGTTCCCATTTCTTTCTCTTTTCAGGAAGAGAAGAAAGAGAGCATAAATATATAGAGTAGTGTCTGTGTAAGGCTTGCAGTTATTTTTACTTTGTCATATGACAAGAATAGCTGAGACAGTATTTCAGGTAATCGGCATACCTGTAACTTTATTACAGATTTTCCTCAGGAAAATGCAGAATATAGGTATTAAGCTAATTCAATGCATATAGGGAAACACCTTTTTCTTTTTTTAAAGAAATCTAAACAGACTTTTTTAGAAAAACAAATATTGTCAGCCTGGCAAATGCAAAAATATGTGGTGGTAACCTTTTTGGGCTTACTGTAAGGTGCTGCACAAAACCTTGGGATTCTCAGGGCAAGGGATTTATATAATGGTATGTAATGTGGGATGCTGCAGTCTACCTTCAGCTTGCCTTACTTATAATATTTCTTATGCTGCTCCGCTGCAGTATTCCTTTGAGTAACTCAAAAATCAAAACACAGTGTTGTACTTCCTTTTGGTAATAAAGCGCTGTAATCAGCAGCTAATTAAAGATACTAAACAAAGTTGAGATACTGAATTTTATGTCTTTTAATTGGCATATATAAACTGCACATCATATATATCGATGTATAATATCAATATAAGCATTCATTATTTTTTGCAGTAGCTTAAAGTGCGTAGCAGGCAGGTCTGTGCCTTGCCTGATGACTGACCAGATGGGTGAAAATTGCTGGTAGTTCTGTTTTGCTCACTGGAAACTGCAGCGGAGTAGAAAGTCGTTAGTAGTTAAGTGTTCTCCCCCATATCTTTTTAAAGATCAATATTTTCAGACTCAAAATTCACACATTTATTTAGGAGGTATCTACATGGCAGGCAGATGCAAATGAACTCTGCCAGTGCTCTTGGTCTGTTGGCAAACTGGGAACAGTGAAGCTGTTAATACGGCTCAGAGCCTGAGTGAATACACCTGGTTTGGGACTGAGCTTGCCCAGTTCCCTGTGTCCTCCTGCAAAGGGTAAAGAAGGCGTACCCCTGCCTGCTTGTCCCCAGACCTGGCTGTCTTCAGTGGAAAGTGTTGGTGTCCCTGGGAATGGGCCAGGAGCAGCATTTGTGTTCAAAGTCTGATGAATTGGCAGGTTCTTGAGTGAGACCCCTCTGGGGGAAAAGCATGTTTTTTGAAATGGGTTGACTCTGTTTTTGATCACGCATTAATAATAATTAATAATGGCTCGATCACCCTGATGATGCTTTTGATGAGTTGGCATGCTTCCCAGGCAATGTAGGTTACCTTTTATACTCTTTAAATGTAACTTGAATTTCAGCATCTGAAAAATGCTGGGAATAAAAAGGAAACCAGTTCTCTTTGCATAGTTGAAAACTGGCTGAGGTGAGCTGAGCAAAGAATGCTGTTAACTGAGGGTTTCCGGCCTGAGCTGGTTAGCTGAGGGGATGGGGTCTTGCATAGATCTGGTGAGTGCTGGGACTTCCAAGGCAGAGTCTGGGGCTGAGGTGTCTGCGATACACGGTGTAACGCAGGAGGGCGCCAAGTAGAGCAGCTTTGCAAGTGTGAGCACTTCAGCGGTGAGATAAGGCAGAGCAGCGTGGAAGTAGCAGAGGTGGATACGCTTAGTGGGAGGATGATGGCAAAGGCAAAAGTCCTATCTCACGTGTAGTTAGATTTGTCGCTGTGACCTAGCTAAGATTTTGGAATGAGCACTGTGGTGTATCTGGCTGTCCTTGTTACTGCTACAAACAGCTGAGCACATGGCTATGATCTCTTTTCCACCATAATGAAGAGTAGGAAAGGGAAGGACACTTCATGACTGCAGAGCATTGTTGTAGCCAAAAGGGAAACACTGCTGTAGGCCTGCAGAAATATCACTGGTTAAATAATAACCATTTTTGACAAGAAACACTGTTTAAGAAAGCCTTGAGAAGACAAAAATACAAAGAAAAGATGAAAGGTTTAATGATAATGAGTCAGTAGGATTAATTTCTGTACTATATGTATATATCGTCTTAGTAGTGGGACACAGATTTCTTGTTGCAGGGATTATCAGTGGAAAGGTGGAAAGTAGCAGTGGTCTGTGGTTTAGCGGCAGCTAAATGCAGCTACCCTGTTAGATGCAGCGGTCTACATAGGGTTGAAAAGCTTAAGACACGTAGCAGGGATTTTCATTTTCTATTAAGAGAAGGATGAAGAGTTGGAAGGGCAAGTGTAGGAGCCCTGTGTGCGTGTTTGTAGGAATACTGGTGTGTTGCTCCAAGAAAGGCTTTCTCATTTTCAAATTCCAGTGACCTGGTTTCTGGAAGGCCTTAAGTCACTTGTCAAAGAATAACTCTATGAAATCTGTCACTGAATAGAAATTATGAAATTAACATAGTTGAAATGATGAAATATGAAAATCCTGTTACGCCATCCTATTTAGGGAAAGGGATAACAAAGCTGATAGTAAATACCTTCATGTTTAGGTCCATGAGTCTATGTTGATGCTGACAATTTGAGAACTGGCTTTAGATTTTTAGGAAACCCTGGAAAAGCCTGGCAAAAGGGAAGTAGGCTCAACTAGTTAGCTATTAGACGAGAATATTTTTTTTCTTAGTTTAGCTTGTCCCTGGGTGACTGCCATAGCTGTTTTCTCCAAACAAATTCTTCATGTGTTTTTGATACAAACTTCACTGTGAGCCTTTTGATCTTCAAACATTTGCTTTTTGCAACTGTGCATATTTTGCTTGTTATATGTATGCTTTCAGACTAGGAATTTTTTTTGGTACTAATTCTCTAAATACATTCTAATGAAACTCTGAACTACTTTTAGAGACAGGAGTGTTATTAGAAACATTCTCACTTAACTGCTGTCTTGCATGGCTTTCTTGACCATACTTTTTCTTAGTATTCTTCACATAATGGAAAGGTGTGTAGAAACCAATTATTTTTTTTAATGCTGAGTGATGTGTTGGTGAACAAATGTTAGTAAGATTCTTGACTTCTGTCCCCCACCACCTGCTTCAGCTGTTTTAATGTGGAGTGTGAGCCTCATAATGTATAAGCCAGACTCAGCTTGGATTTACTTTTTCACCTTAAGTCTTCCTAGTTGCTTTACTTTGTCAAGAGAGAAAAATTGATTGTAAACTTTCTCTTCCTGTTTCTGTTACACAGGGTAATACTTAAAATCGCTGCTTTTCTAACATTTATATGTAAGATTCTTAGAAGGTGGATGACTTAAAATCTGCTGTGTATGGCAGTCATGTTTGATGTGGTGTTCAGATTGGCCCTGTTTCTGTCAACATTTATTTTTGCAATAGTTGCATTACATGTCATATTTTTAAGCAGTTTAAAGCCTTTGAGAAAATAATCGGTCTTAAGTGAGATGTATGAGTTACCTCTATCCTGATGCTATTTTATTCAAAGTGAAACAGCAATAACTTGTTCTTTCATAGCAACAGAGAATAAAGAATATTGACTGAGTGAAATATTAATGCATGTATTAATCTTAAGATTTTGAAACCTCTAGTGATTTTTATTCCTTTCTTGTATAAAAGATGATGTCAAATGTTAGTATTGGAAGTGATTTTTTTCAAAGATCATCTTTAAAAGATCACGTGTTGTGTATTTTTTAAAAGAACCATATTGATATACCTGAGCTTTCCTGTCCAACAGTGACATAAGAACCAACTGGAACCTTTCTGATGCTTGTGTTGGGACCTTACTGTTCCCACCTGTGGCCTGTATCCCTGCATCTGAGGTTTTCTAGCAATATCTGTTACCGTTTTCAGAATGAATGTTAAGCATATGGACATCAGAAACCTCTTTGCAGTCCTCTAGGAGAACTCTTGTGTCACGTTGCTGGTGGAGAGGAAGTGGGGAAATGGGGTGCCACTGTTCTGTTTGGCCTTTCCTCTTGTTTTCTGAAGGCATTCAGTGTGTATTCCTTTCGATGAGACTTGAAAATAAAATACTGCTGGATTTGATTCGCAAAGAAGTTCATTGTAGCATTGTATGTAAATAAAAGCTTCTGCTTTAGGAACCAGTTATTCAGTCTATATACTGTGCTTCAAGTAATTGCATGGTGTGCTGAAATGGAGTTACTTTTTCCAGTTGAAATTGTGCTTATTTAGATTCTATTAGAGGATCTTGGGAAGGGATTTTTTCCTGTAGCTCAGTGTCTTTAGTATCATAGCAATTATTGTATACACTGTACTGCAGAATTGTTTGTGACAACCATTGAGCAATTCAGTGTTTTGAGGAAGTCAGCAAAGGTCAAAATAAATAGTTGCCAGCAGCACCGCTTCAAAGCGAGTTCCTGTTCAACCTTGGTTTTGCTGGGCAGCTATCTCTTCCTTTAAAGTGCATCTGAATTTTCCCTGAGTTGGGCCAGGGAAGAAGTGAACTCTGTGAATTACTGTAGGTCAAAGCCTCTTACATTTTCATTTGCTGAAGGAAGCTCTTGTGAGGGGTTCATTAGAAAACACCTCCAGGGCCTGCTGTTCGTTCTTCTCTAGTGATCTGTGAATCTGTTAGGCTGGATTACCCCGTAATGCTGGTCAAGAAGCAGTGGCAGTTTATGATCGGTCCCAGTTAACCTCCTCATTCCTGGACCCACCATTTCCCCAACTCTGCTCAGAGGTCCCTTCTGCTCTAGTAGGATCTCTTGCTTTTCCTCCAGGACGCCTCTCAACCCCAGGCACTGGTGGTGGGATCAGGGGTGAAGGACACTTGGTGTAGGAGTGACCAGAAGAGAAAGGGACAGAAGAGTTGGCAGCATGAGGCATTTAATGTAAGATGTTCAGGACCTGTTGTAAATTCACAGGTGTAAATTCTTTGTGGCAGTTTTCTGCATGCTGGCAGATATTAGAGGATCTTTTGCTTTGGTGTAGATTAGAAATGTGGTACCCCTGCTCCTCTGTCCTGTCACCGCAGGGATTAATGAAAGTGAGCAGTGGATGGTCTGGAGTGTTTACATTGATGTACTGCTCCAGTGTCCATCAGTCAAGTAGTTGACTGTTTCTACATCTATTTTTCTATAGCTTGTGTGCCATTATTAGTTTATCAAGATGTTTTAAAATAAGCTTTTATTTCTATTTATTTTTGTAATGGGAAGTCTGAGCTGATCCTGGATCCTGTGGTATTTCTGTACTGCAGAAATGAGCTCTGTGAGTATACATCAGGAATTTCTCCATGTCTGTCTTTGTGAATTAGCAGAATACTTGCATGTTACTTCTTTTATAATATTGTTTAGCTGTTGATGCTTGTGTTGCTTCTGACAACTTTGGGTGTTCTGGAGAAATAAATAATTTCAATGTCGTTTATATGCATATTGTATATTTTTTTTCTCCTTTGTTCAGTGCAGCAGGTTTACTGGAAGAAAAGTTATTAAAAAAAGATAATTATTGCATCCTCTTCTTTTTGTCATCACAGGTGGCGACAGACAAGGTTGCAGGAAAGCTGAGCTCTACTCTCTCATGGGTGAAGAACACTGTATCGCACACCGTCAGTCAAATGGCCAGTCAGGTGGCAAGTCCATCTGCCTCATTACACACTACATCCTCCTCTACCACTCTGTCTACACCCGCGTTATCACCCTCCTCACCAACACAGCTGAGTCCTGACGACTTAGAATTACTTGCTAAACTTGAGGAACAGAACAGGTGAATGGAAAAGTTTTTGGTCTTCAAAGTATAGTAATGAGACTAGAATTGGTTTATTGCAATTTCACCATAGAGGCTCTTAGAGAAGGGTTAGGTAAAACTTCATGGCACAACATCTCAATTTCAAGGCTCCAAGGCTTAAGAACCTGTGTTCTTGTTCTGTGTTTTTAAAAGCTTTTTTTTTTTTGTGGAACTGTAAAAGGTGTGTTTCTCTCCTGCTTTTACAGGATTGTTTATAGCTGCCTCTAATCCTAAGAATGTACACTGCAGCCATGTGGTTTTCAGTGTCCCATTTCATAGAATTGTTCAGGTTGGAAAAGACCAAGATCATTGAGTCCAACCGTATTTAAAATAGAGAATCTCAGGGAACAAACTTTCATATAACCTTACGTTCTTACATCAAAATTGTCATTTCCATTAGCTATTTGAAATTTTAAAGATTTCTGAATTCCATTCCCCACTTTTACTAAGGTCTGTCTTTCTGCTCTATAACCTGCTCTGTTTAGAGATGGAACAGTGTTCACCAATCTTTATTTGCAAGAAATAGTAGATGCATCCTGCTGTTACTGCAAGGTGGCTGATACATAATGTCTTAATTTAATGAAAAGTAAATTCCTAATTAGTCTTTTCTGTTAATCCTGTTTGTGTTTTTTTTTAATACAGTGAGCAACTGTTTTCTTGGCAGCCTTTCCATGAGTATAAATTTATCTGTTCCATCTACCGTTCAGGATGAAACTTTCAGTTGGATCCGTTGCTCTTGATGTGCACAGTGATTGCAAATTGGCAGTGTTACTAAGAAATAAAATTGGACTGTATGATTTCTTAATGTTGAATTTCCAGAACCCATAGTTACTTGCAGTCTTGAGGCAGGACTTCTTGCAGAATTTGGTTGTATTTGACAAGGCTGTTTCAGACTGCAAAGGAGAACTTGAGCTCCAAATAGGTTTTAGACTTAGCAGATAGCTGCAGGGCTTTGCCTGCTGAAGATTGCAGTCCCTTGTGCGGTAGTGAAGTGCAGAGTTTGATTGTTTAGCTCAAACTAGCTTCTGTTCCAGCTTCTGCTAGCGTGCTGGACTTTGCACTGAGGCAGTTGAGGTACTTGGGGCTTTTCTACCCTGCTGATTTAGTTATGGGGGTAGGAACTTTCAGTAGAGAAGAGTCACTGGGAGGAGGTGGGGCTAATGCCATTGTGTCACCTGGCATGTCTTGTGTTTGTATTCTACAGCCTGACAGCAAAACAACTTACAGGGAATTTGTTAGTCTGGTTCTTGACCAAGAATGGAAGGCAGCTTCTAGAACCACCTCATCCTCCTTTCCTTCTGGTTTATGGAATTGTCTCTCCTTCAAAGATTAACTATATATTTAATTTTTGCTGTGCTAGTAGCAAATGTAAATTTATCAAAAGGAGAGAAAGAATGCTTTTAAGAAAGTTAATTTGCATTTAATCTGAGGCATTCTGCTCTGTTCATGACTAAATGACTAGCTTTTATTTGAAAAGCAGTAATATCTGTTCTTTGGACTGCTTATCTGTGTTGGAGTGCAATGTCTTTACGTCTAGAGTGATCTCACTAAGCCCCGCAGTTAGACTAGTTTACTTGTTGAAGGAAGAATGTGAGCTTGGGCTTGCTAGCCTTTCTTTTTCAAGTCAGCTTTCTTCATTTAGTAAATAAGTTAGCAAATCCTGTCTGGCTTTAGTTTTAGCCAGACCTGTTTCTCAATCCCACAGTAGTCTTCTGTGTGAATTCTAATTAGAGGCTATTTTATCAAGTCTACCTTTTCTCATGAGATACTACACTTTAATACAGAAATTTGATGCTCTGGCTACGCTGGATGCACTGTAGTTTCAGAACAGTTTGAATCTGCATTTTAGCACAGTTGCACTTTGTTGACAAGGAATTGTATTCTGAACACAGGGAACTGTTCTTCTTTCAGCTTGCTGGAAGAATTGCTGGTGATGGATGTTTTTAAAGGTTTCCTTTTCATTGCTGGCTTTTATCTTAAGGAGAATATGAATTAGTTAAACAGCTAGAAGTAGAAAGAACTCAATTTGTATCAAGCTATGTCTTGTAGCATTCTGTAATCCAATTATACTGGAAGTCCCCTCAGAATAACAAGGCAGCTTGGTCCAGAGTCCTGGTGGAGCTGTTTGGCATTAGTAAATCATTTATTAAAGTTTTAGGTGAAAGAAAACAGTGACCAAATGCCACAGAACTTGCTACTTACTGTAAAAAGAACTTCCCGTTTTCAAATCTAAGGACAATGAGTTTATTCAGGTAAGGTCAAATTACAGAAACTTAGCATAGCTTCTATAGAAAGCTGTGAAAATGGAAAGTGACTAGTTAGAGCCTTGTTTTTTATAATTGTAATGTTTATTCTGTGCTTGTTTACTTTGAATTTGATCTTTAGGCACTGTCTCAGATTGAGAGGAGGAGTTCGAAACCATGAATTTTCATTATGGATCAGTATAGGCTAGGTTTCTAAACATTAAAAATAATCTTTTTTTAAAATTTTTTCCTCAAAACAAGATTTTCTTCATTCCCTTAATATGGACTAAATTAAAACTGGTCTTGAAAAAGCTGCTTTTCTTTTTCAAAAGCACTACTATTTAACCCTTTTCCAAACAAAATACTGCTTCAGAGCCTGTTCTTGTTTTCGTGAGTTAAATTTCTTTTTTTCCCCCCTAACTTCCATAAGCAGCAGTAGGTGAAAGCTGGGAATAGGGGAAGCTAGTATAAATATCTCTATCGTAGCAGACATCTTAAAAATTGTCGGTATGCTGAGATTCGTGTACAATCTCAGGAACAATATAACTCAGGTTATAATTTACTAAATATCTAAAACTGAACCTGACCTTGCTGAGATGCTGGGGGGGTGTTGGCTTTTGTGCAGGTGCATTGAAAAATTATTCAACTAGGTCACTCTGATGTTGGAATTCTTGCAAGTTAAAACACAAATGAAACTCTTAATATGGCAAAACACTTTTTCAAGTTAGTCTTAATTCTTGGTCTTACCTAACATGTGGTCTAAAAAAAATTTCCCCCTGCTTGTGAGGCTCAATATTTGTTGATGATAAACAAATCATGCCTTCTTGCCCAGAATTCTCAGCTGCTTGCAATATTGATGGCCATAGCAACCAGCTAACAGGGAGGTCTTGTCAGCGACTTGCCCAGCACTTGGTACATCTTTATGTATACGTTGTTCCCTGATAACCCCCAAAGTTGTCACATCTGACCACCAGGCTTTAATTACACATTCATTAGCTATACTAACCATTTTTGTTGCCTGGTCCTTATTCCTTAGGTCTGAGATTTTTCTCGTGCATTTAAAAAACACCATGCTGATTTGTGAGTAGTTGTCAGCAAATGTCAGGTGTTTTAAAATTGCTCCAGGTTATAATTATTCTGTCTGTATTTACACTTTCAATTTAAAAAAAAAAGTGCAATCAGGTCATCTTTAAGGAGGCTAATTCTTTGTCTTTTCTTTAAAATTACTGTCTCTTTTGCAGTACTGTAATTGAGAATATTTTAACATTCTTATGTTCTCTTTGTCAGGCTGATGCACACCAGCTGTGGGGTTTTTTTGCTAGTAAAATCATGAGACCACAAAACACTTGTATCTTACATTTCTTAATGCTGTTGATGCATGATGTGGCATTTTTATCTGTTTCTTAAAAGGCTGCAATGTGAGCTGTTCTTTTGTCTGCAGAATCACTTGAGATCTTAAGAAGAAACAGTAAAGTAGACCAGTTTTTCTTTCCAAATTTAGTACAAATGGATGTTGGAAACCGTTCCACTGAACCTTTGGGTGCATTCTTTGTAAAGAGGTTGGAAGAACTGATTTCTAAACAAACAATTAATAGTGTGGTCCTGTGATTAGAAGAACTTGAATTTGTTTTTTGTGTGCTTTCTTTGCAGACTCTTGGAAACAGATAGCAAATCCTTGCGATCAGTAAATGGGTCAAGAAGAAATAGTGGATCTTCTCTTGTATCTAGTTCATCAGCTTCTAGCAATCTCAGCCATCTTGAAGAAGACTCATGGATCCTGTGGGGGAGGATTGTGAATGAATGGGAAGATGTACGGAAAAAGAAAGAAAAGCAAGTTAAGGTAGTAGTTGGACACTATTTTTTAGGATATATTTGTAATGTGATATAAGTGATACTGTTTTATCTTCCTGTTGGTCTTGGTTTTTTTAAGATAAATATGCAACAGAAGCTTCCAGTTGAATCTGCTTCCATCCTTAAGTCTTAGTGCTTTCTATGTATCTGTTACCAGACTCTGGTAATGGTTTTGCCCAGGAAGTCTCTTATTGAAAACAAGATGCATTTATTGTATCTTGAATACTAAAGCTTTCAGTCTACCTCTAGTGAGAGATTCCCACAAATATAGGGAATACTTGCTTCACGATTCCAAAATGGAATTACCGAAAACCCATTTAAGGCCATCTGATAGCTGGATGCTATGATTCTTTCCCACTGAGCAGCTGTCTCTTTAAAGCATTCTTATTAGAAGAGCTAATAATTCGACTGTATGAGGCTCTGATGAGTTTAGTTTTTTTGTGCATGCCAAGTGTGCTGACCCCAGGGATGACCTTAAGCGGAAGAACACGTACTTTCTAAATTCGGAGTTGATGGGACAAACTTTGACTAGCGTGTATCCAGTCTGGGTTAGCCGTGGGCGTGTACAGAAGTGGAATTCAATTACACTTTAAATTCAAACTAAAAAGTATCTAGGGCATTTGAACATGGCATTTGCCATGTTTCAGAGCCAGCAAGTACAGCAGCGTGGGATTTTTTTTGTAGGCAAGTCTGTTCTGCTTTGGTTCTTTATTGACTCTAGTCTGTAGTTTTATGTGCAGAATACAAATTTCAGGGTCTTTTGAGCAAGTTTGAAATGTGTGTGTATGAATAGGTTGTGGGAAGGCAGAACAATGGGGTAAAGTAAAGTATCTTTTATGTGAAGCAGTTGTGAAGAGAACATGACTTGAGAGAGGAAACAAGGGAAGAAAATGAATTCAAGACTTCCTGCTTGCATAGGGAAAACAGTTTTTGGAAAGGTGTTCCCAAAAGGCTGTGAAAAGAAGGCCACGTGAACCTGGCAAGAGAAAGCAGAAGTGAGATGGTAATAAGTAGACAGAGTTCATTTGAACTGCCAGTATTTGAATATTTTAAAGCATCACGAGTATCACTTGTTTTTACAGCTGGCCAAGTATAATTTGGGGAGTATTTGGCTAACTTTCAGTAAATATTTAATTATATTGCTAGTGAGTTTTCCTTTGCTGGTTAAGTAATCCTCAATTTTTTTGTTTGTTTTTGTTTTGTTTGTGGAAAGTCAGCCTAAACTGTCATTCTGCATTTACGATGGAATACCAGAACATGCATACCTATTTCCTGACTGTGCCAGGAGGTATGACTTTGGCAGCATAGGTATCTTTTTGTCTTGGCTGTAAAAGCTGGTCTTAAGTTATTAGATACCTAGTAAGTTTTTTAAGTTTTAGACCTAGGTGTATATACCTTCCTGCATAGGTGATATGCTTCATCCTTATGTCTTTTGATACACTTCAGAACTTCCTTCCTGGTTATGGAGGGATTCTGAAGGATGACGTAAGTCCTGCTTTCCAGTGTGCATAATATTGTGTAGAATAGCACCATTTTAGTGCTGCTAAGGTGTGTTTTCCTGCTGTTCCTTCAGGATTCTTGGAGGCATTAACCTTGTTATTTTGTCAAGCAAATGCGTGGTATCTTTAAGCAAGAAACCACTTGCTAATGTTATTAGTAGCCATGGAGCCTTTAGGATGACTGATGTGCAGTCTGGTAGTGTGTTGTTGACAAATGATAGCTCATCTAGAGACAGATGTGGAAAGCTGATGTGTTGGGGTGGTTGTCTCGGAGTTGGAAATCTTTTAGGGAATAACACAGGTGTTATGGTTGTGTTATAGACAGGACAAATAGTTGGGGTGGCATTACTAGCATGATCGTGAAGAAGGCTGGAGATCTTAGGGATATGAGAAAATTGAGGTCAGTGATGCAAAACTCCTGCAGTAGAGTTCAAGCTTAACAAAAACAAAACTTGAAAGCAGGAGTCTGTTTAGAAGTTGTAACTGTTGCATTAATTAATCTTAGTTTGGAGAAGTAGGAGAAATATTTGGAGCAAGCAGGAAAAAGAGGAAGCTTTGCAAAATAGGAGATACCTCTGGCTTCAGAATAAATACTAGTGAAAGAAGCTATCCTTTAGGAGACAGAATACTTGATAACAGTTCTTAAGGCACAAAAATTATTAAAGGAACTCTCTTGTCTTGAAGTGACAATCTTCTAGGTCAGACTGATCCTAATTGCAGAAAGTACCACTAAGACAATCTGTGTACTTCCTGACTCGTGCTTTTTTTCTCACTTTTCAGATCAAGCAACAAGGCTACTTTCTGCTTGTGCTTTCTGAAAAGCACCAGATTCTTAGATCTATTGATCTGGAAAGGTTTGAATTGTGTAATACCTAGCTGATCTTTTTTATTTTTTTGTTAGGGAAGATAAAGTAAATTTAGTTAATTCAGTAGATGTAAACTTAAGGTTTTCTTCATCCGGTGTCTGAAACTACATTTAAATACTTTTTTAAAAGAGAACTGGGAAATACTGGCACACCAGAGAAATTAGACACAACTTGTCAAGTTTGTCAGATGACTTCTGATAGTAGTACTGTGCAGTACTTTTTGTTCCAGTTGTCTGTGCTGCAGTTAGTTTCACTTCTTATCATTTGCCTGTCTTGGAAACAATTTTTAATTGGTGATTTCTTATATCTCCGTCACTACAAATATAATTAAGGGTGTTATCTTCAGGTAATCTTTTGTGAATATAAAAATATCTGTATTAAAATCTGGCTCATGGGAGTTCTTGTTTAAAATTACTTGAATATTCTGGTTTTGAGTAGCTTACTATGAATAGGGGTCTACTTTCATTAGCTAATTTAGCCACTAAAAATGATTCTGATTCTTCTTGCTTTTGTTAGCTGACAATCTATTAGACTAAAACTGAGGTTTACACATCATAAACTATATGATTGGTTTGTGACATGATGTAAACATTCTCTGAAGTTGTGAGGAACTTTAATATGTTGAAGCGTTTTATTCTCTAGGCTTATTTTTATAATTTCAGGAAATAAGATGAATTTGTGTCTCTTTGTGCTTCAGGAGCTTGTTCGAAAAGGGATACCTCATCATTTCAGAGCAATTGTGTGGCAACTCTTGTGCAGTGCTCAAAGCATGCCAATTAAGGATCAGTATTCAGAGCTTTTGAAAATGACATCTCCTTGTGAGAAATTAATAAGAAGGGACATTGCTAGGACATACCCTGAACACGATTTTTTTAAAGAAAAAGACAGCCTTGGACAGGAGGTCTTGTTCAATGTAATGAAGGTAAGTCAGTATTTCAGACCTTGAAAATACATTAGGAAGAATGTGCAAAAAATTTTGGAAAATAATTTGCCTTGTATATGGTGAACTTGCATCAGTTTCATGTGTTCAAGTTTTTTTTAAACTTACTCCACTTGACACAAATGGTTTAACAAATTACACTCCAGTTACAGATACAGCTTTCAAATGTGGTATTCCTATAGTTGATGGTTTTACTTCATAAGAGATTAAAAAAAAACTTAGTAAGTTTGCATTAAAACAGTCACATGCTCAATGCTGGTAGTATAATGGAATAAAGTGTGCCATGAAGTAAACAAAACAATGCTGACCAAGGCAAAACACTATAAATCAGAACTCCATTCAGTTTTCAAGTGTTTCTGAACCTGCAAGAGGTAGCAGCAAATGGCAGGTAGAAGCTGATGTGCAGTTGTTGCAGTACCCAAGCAGAAAATTAGAATCCCACCATAAAATTAAGTTTTGCATTATTTTGTCTTCATTTTACTGGAGCTTAAATTTTCAAAGACAGTCTTTTCCATACAATGTAGTTTCAACAATAAGTTGTCAGGCTTCCAAATCACAGTAACTTCCATAACTCTAAAATGAAGATGTAATATGCATGGGGATCACTGCACTTCCTCCACCTGTAAATAAACCTGCAGCATATAATTTTTCTGAAAAGAACTGTTGTTTCTTTGTCTGGTTTGTCTCCTATAAAAGTAGTGACCTTGTGCAGTTTGTATGCCAGCTGTCTCTCTTATCTTTGTCAAATTCCTGTAGTTGAAAACTGCACGTATTTTTTTTCGTATGCTTAGTTTTAGCTTTGTAGGCTAACAGAGAGCAGAGTTCATACCACTTTGTAGCAGCAGGTAGCAACTAGATTATCTGACTAAAACTTCTGAATAGAATGTCTGTCCTCACTGGATTTGAGAGAGGAAGAGTAAGTTATTATCAAAATAACGGCATGAACTATGATTACTTTTTATGGCTAATGAGGCTTTAATTGTTGAGAGTCTTAAAACTTTATTTCCCAGGCTTATTCTTTGGTGGATCGTGAGGTTGGATACTGTCAAGGAAGTGCTTTTATTGTTGGATTACTGCTTATGCAGGTAAACATGATGTTAAAAATATGTGAACCTTTAAAATCCCTGCTAGAATGCATAATATATCATGGTGGTTTATTGGGAATTTCTATAAAGGTTTTCCTTCGTCATTTTGTTACAATGGAATTGTCAAGGGCACCTGTTTACTCTGCAAATCAAATGAGACTTACTCTCTGTGCTTCTATTTGCCAAGAAGATACTGTCTTTGAGTGGGAGAATACATTTATGTCTCAGAGCAAAGATAGGATTGCAGACTTGCAAGCTATTTTGGTGAATGCTGTTTCAACTATTAACGAACTTCTTGTTTAAATTCTATTGCACTGAATCTCCTCAGAGTTCAAATGGAACTTCACAGTTAATTTGATAATCTTAAAGCTGCCTTTGTATTATTGCCTTTTGTTTTATGACAAAGCAGACCTCCATTTCAGTTTAGAAATCACTTGATAGAATTCCCCATATACAGAAGTTTTTTACAGTAATTGGTTATAAATCCCGTTTAAAAAAAACCAACAAACCAACCAAAACCCAACAAAACCAACCAACCAAAAAAACCCAAAACACCCCTACTACACGCACACACGCATGCAGAAGAAACCCCCAAACCTTCCCAGGCACTTACTCTGATCTATCCGTACGTTTGTCTGGAGGTTTCACTGTGCTTTTTTATTTTTAATATAGATGCCAGAAGAAGAGGCATTCTGTGTGTTTGTTAAATTAATGCAAGATTACAGACTACGAGAACTCTTTAAACCAAGCATGGCTGAACTGGGCCTTTGTATGTACCAGTTTGAATGCATGATACAGGTACACACAAAATCTATCAACTTTCTCTTCAGTAACTATTAATAAGCCCACTCTAGATTTGATTTGGGGATTTACAAACTTGTGACTTCCTACTGGAATCAGGAAGTGTTTTTGTAATCTGTGCGTTGCAGGGTAGTAGTGGCATAGGGCTTTCTGTACTGGGACTTCTGTTGCATGGTTCTTGATAATGATGGGCAATATCTTCCCTAGTCCTGTGTTACGAAGCTGCTGTCTGTACTAAATATCAATTATTTTCTTTTATGCAAAATTTGTCCAAAACATGGACACACTAAAATTACTAGCAGAAGCTTAATCTATTTTTTCCCTTCCTCTTATTTTCCAGGAGCATCTTCCGGAGCTTTATGTGCACTTTCAGTCTCAGAGTTTCCACACTTCTATGTATGCATCGTCATGGTTTTTAACTATATTCCTTACAACTTTTCCACTACCAGTTGCAACAAGAATATTTGATATCTTTATGTCTGAGGTAACTACTCAATACTCATATGATCCATTTCAAGAGTAGCTGTTAAAAGCAGTTATTTAGGTAGTGGTATAAATCCCATTATGATGGGCAAATCTCAAATAGTCTTGCTCTTTAGTCCTTACGCTTTTCAGATTATTTTGTAGGGGAAGATGTCTGTGTATGTAGTTTGTCAAGGAAGAGCAACTACATCTTTGCATGTAGACACTGTATGCAACTTTGTACTCTAAGCCTGTTGAAGAGTTACCAAATCTGTCAGTTCTGGATGCAATGCAAAAGCATTGCATACAACAGGGACATCAGTTTCTCAGTATTATTATAAGTTTGGGGTGGAAAGTAATGCTGCTTTCAGGCAAAGTTGAGGGTCTATGGGGATATGCAGGCCAAGAGGAGGGAGTGTTGCTACTTTTATTGTCCAGATGATGAACAGTAGCCAAAGAAATTTATGGAATTACTCAGGGTCACTATCATGAAGACGCCTCAGTTGTGTTTAGAATTAGAGCTGTGTGGGATTGTAACTGGTAACAAACCAAAGCTTATGGTCCATTTATGCTTTTTCTCTGCAGTCATCTCTTGGAAAATAGTAAGTCAAAGGTGGATCCTTTCAGCTTACACTCAAGAATGTCTGAGATAGTATATACTGAGTGAGACATTCCCTTCTGTCTGTTTAAATAGTTTAACTGCATTTTACCATGTCTGAAATTAAAATGGCTTTTTTTGAGATGTACCTGGGGTTTTTTGAATGAGATATATTTAAAATGTTTGATAAAGCTGACATAGGAAACACCTGTCACTCAAGATTTTTTTACCTCAGCCCTAGTCTCTCTGAGGAGGGGGTCTGGCATCAGGACAAATAGCCGGACCACTTGTCCTTGGGACAAAATAAGAAACCCAGAATCAATTTGTCAAGAGGTTTTTCAGAAACTTTTTGTTTCTTTGAGAAACTAGGGTGAGATTTCCATTATTGGTAAATAGCAGAATCATTCTGTACTGTTGACAATGCCATAAATAACTATTGGCTATTTCTTAACTTCTGTTTTCAGGGTTTAGAAATAGTATTTCGAGTAGGTTTAGCAGTACTTCAGATGAACCAAGCAGAATTACTGCAACTTGACATGGAAGGAATGTTACAGGTAAATTAATTTTATAATAATTGTAACAGATGTCTGAAATGTGTAGTGTGTGTGTATGTGTATTTCTTTGCAGCTATTAATTATATGTAATCTTGTGCTCTGATTGCTTTTAGCACTTTCAAAAGGTCATTCCACATCAGTTTGACAGTGGTCCAGACAAATTAATCCAAGCATCTTACCAAGTCAAATACAATGCAAAAAAGATGAAAAAGTAGGTATAACATATTTTGAGAAAATGGATTATACTGTTGCTGAGAGCTACTGTTTGTTTATCTTTAAAACTAGTTATTTGGTATTTCATTTTGATTTTTCCATATTTAAATTTTTTGGTGTTTTATACTATAAACAGTTAAAACTGAAGTTCTGTCTGCAAGAAAATTCTTCTGAAGCAGTATTTGCAGTTTTTTCTTAACTAGAATAAAGCTATATCTCATTTATAAAAATAACCTGAAAAGCTTTTAAAGAAACCTGCAAGTTATGGGGAATCACAACACTTCCGTAAACAGAATCTGAATAGAAAATTCAGTATGTATGGGGGGAGTAGCTTTGGGCGGGGGGGGAAGGATTGTTTGATTTTTTTTTTTTTTTTAGGGAGGGTGAAGCAGGTAAAGGAGATTAAACTTTATGATCTGGCCTAAATTCTTAAGACTTTAGTTCTCAGGAACTAGAAAAGTATTCACAGTGCTAAAGAGTATGTGTATGGTCAAGACTAGTGCTCTTCGAAATATAAATTGATGAAACTTTAAGACCATTAGTAATTGTAAAATAACTTTTGAAATCCCAAGCATAATGCTACTTTTTTTTTTAAAACATTAGTTGTATGTCTTCTCTTTTCTGCCTTTGGTAAATTATGTTTTGATAAGCCAAGCTGCACGTATTGTGCTTCTCCAGGATTAAGTTCAGAGATTCTCCAATTGGTTGTAATGTATTGTACTTCCGCTGTTCTTGTAGAGTGTGCTAGGGTCTTTCAGTTTGCATTTGTTGACCCCTCTGTCAGCAGCCTGTGACGAATGCTGTAGAGTGAGCAGTCTTCTCTAAAACAAGTAGTAACAAAGCTTTCAGGAAAAACATTTTCTCTGAAAGCCGATAAAAGCATATGTAGTTTAAAATCCTAGCATTCCGTGTCTAAACTTCCTTGGTTGCCTTCTGCAGAGGCATTGTTTATCTCTGCTTGTTTTTTTTTCTTGTTGCCAGCTTTTTCAATTGGGACAATTTTGTAGCTTGCTGGAGAGGGGACAAAATTGTTTTATATGTTTAAGATCTTTGTCTGAAATCTCTTTGCATCTTTTGTCTTCCAGGCTTTCCAAGCTGTGTTTTCTTTCGGCTGAATCTATTGAATTGATTATTGTATAATTACATTGAGTGGTTATTACAGAATAGGTCCAAATCATTGCCACTGTAAATGTATACAAGCAAGAACCTGCACTTCAGAGTGCAGGTTCATACCTACAAAAGTCTGTGTGTTTAAATTTCATGTCCAGTCTAAATATTTACAGGAGTGCATTTCAAGTGGCCACTTAAACAGAGGAAATATCAGTAATCTGTATCTCTATTCTACGGTTGTTTGTTAGGTATTACACCAACAAGTAAGTTATCTGCAATTTTTCTAATCATAACTTACTATTTCTAATTTTTAGGTTAGAAAAGGAATACACTACTATAAAGACAAAAGAAATGGAAGAACAAGTTGAAATTAAAGTAAGAGAGCCTCAACAGATATATTTATGGATCAGTTTAATTCCTAGGTGTGGGGTTATGTATTTGATCTGTATGTGTATCAGGACACATAACTGAGGTCCCCAAATTCTTTTCTTTCAGCATTTGTATTTGAGTTGTCTGTTCATAAAGGACACTTATGGTGAAATTAGAGACTTCTGGTGGACATCTAAAGAAAAATCTTTGGACGCCTGCTGTACTTAGTTTTCATTATTTTCTGCTGACTAAAGCTTGATTACATATGGCCTTATTTACCAGAGGTTCCTAGTGTGTCGGTTTAGATGTAGGTGTCCCAGACAGGAGGTTTGTGAGACACGTGTTAAGATAGAGTTTGTCAGAATGTGTTTGAGTAGTTTATCATTGATTTTGAGTTCTTGATTTTTCTTATGCATTGGACCCAAGATTGAGGGTTTTCTGTCTGCAGTCACTGTTTCTTTTGGAGCTTCTGCAATTGATACATAATGAGGGAAAAAAACCACCCTGCGAGTGCAGTTTGTTTCCCTTTTATTAACTGACCTACTTCCTGTATGTACTTAATCACTGTATCTTTTTGCTTTTGTGACATAAGTAGGCTTTTGCTGTTTTTTTTCCCTTTTCGCATTTTTTTCACAGCATGGTGTTTGATATGGATTTGCTTCCTTGTGCCATGTTTTTAGCCAGTTCCATGAGAAAAGCCAATGGGAGAAATGATGGGCAAGTGTAGGATATAAAGCTTAGTAGAGGGAGTGAGGACAGCCTCCCTTCTTCCTATTCCACTGCTAGTCGTTTTGCCTTTCAGTATCAGTTTCTAAGGCATTGGCTCTTCAGAAAAATTCCGGGAGCACAAAGGTGCTCTGAGCTTTTTCAGGCCATTTGTAATTGTTGTAACAGGCAGCGAGGCAGGCAGCAGCATTAGGAACTGCTGTAATGGCATCTCAAATGAGAAAATTTGCAGGACTCAAATGACAGCTCTCTACAGAATAGGACAGAATAAAATCATTTGAAAGACAACTATAATTTTAGATTTTAGTATTTTAACTCCAAATCCTTCCCTGCTCCCCCTTCCCTCCCCCAAAAAACCAACACCCTAACAAAATCAAACAAACAAAAAAATCCAACAAAAAACCCCCAACCAACCAAACCCAGCAACCCAAAGCTGTCTGTTTCTAGGCCCTGCTTTGGGACCTTATATAAACCACTTCTAACATACTTGCTTCTGCTAAGAAGCTCTGCTGTTTCAGGGAGATGGAAAACAAGCACACTGAGTCTGTCTCTTAGCCTTGGCAGAATAAAGCATTACTGAACTGATATCCATGGCCCTATTCTTATGGATACAGATCTCTTCTATCTGAATGCTGACTGCTAAAATTTATAGGAAATGCAGGTAAAATATGCAATTCAGTACAATTCTTTCTCACTTCTGGGGTATCTGAGGTAAATAACTCAGTATAACCTTACAGATTAAAAAAATATTATTCTATATTTTAATGTAAATTATTGGGGGGAAAAAAGGAAGGAAACCTTGCAGCTATCTCATTAACCTGTCCTAGCGCAGGGAGTGTACTTTCATGTCCCTTAACCATGAAGACTGTGTCTGTCTCTGTTTGAGGAGGAGACTGTCAAGTCTAATGCGTGGTTAAGCCCTGTGGTTGACCTGCAGACATGCTGCTTTTCATCTAATGCAACACAGATGCTTTTGTATAACACGAGGCTTCTTCTCATCTTTGCTGTATCAAGCTGTTTAAACTCATCTTCTGGGTTAGTACATAATATAAAAGGATGTTAAAAAGGTCACTAATTATTTTTGTATTTATATTGATTTTCATAGATGTGATGAGATAAAAACGTTAGTTTGCTTGGCTTTTATCAGACTTTCAATTCATAACTTGAGAAATACAATTCTGAACCATTTACCTTTCAGAGGTTACGGACTGAGAATAGACTCCTAAAACAGCGCATTGAAACATTAGAAAAAGTAAGTATGTTGGTGATTAGATTTAATCTGTGTTAATTTATACTTAAATTGACAGCAATTGTATTATATGAAATGGGAATCTCAGAATTATAGCTTACTGTTTTTCCTGTTGATCTGTGGTGTTTACTAACATTCCTTAGCCAAATAGCATGGCAATGACAAAGCAATTAGGGTTGGTGCTTGCAAATGTTTAAGGTTGTTATGTCTGGCTCTTGGTGAATATGAAATCAAGCATTTTGACATACACAACTTTTGTTGTACTGTTTTCTTTCTAAATTAGAAGCATATGTTCAAAGTCCAGAAGACTACATGAAATAGTGGACTGCTTGGGTGGAAAAGAGGTTGTTGTGAGAGAATCCTCAGTTTTGAAAATCTGAAGTTGCTGGGTGTCTTTATGTAGGAGCAAAATGACAGACCTACCAATGACCAGAGGGAGATGAAGATGAAAGCAGATTATTCCATTGGTAGCGAATACAGCAGTAGAGGGGTGTTGCTGCAGCATTCACATTCAGTACAGAAAGTCTGCTGCCATTAATTTGTTTTGAATATTTGTAGCAATTATGGGTATGTGGGGGGGAGAATAACTTTTAAGATTTACTTATCACAGATTTAATCTGGAATAGAGTTTTGTTAGGCTTCTTTGTAACTGGATGTAATTTTAAAAGTATGCATTATAGCTGTTGTTGATACATTGCCAAGCCTTGGACAATGTTCTCCAATGGCCTCTCCTATATTCTGGTATCATGTTTCCTGTGATGGATTGCGTCTGAGCTTGTCTGCTCTAGAATGAACATTCTTGTCCATCTTAACCACAAACAGCAACTATCTTTCAACAAATGAAATCGAATGCTGTTTGCTGTTGCAAACAGTTGTTCTTGTTTCACGGGGAAGAAAATGGTAAAGATTCAACTTAAAGTCACAAAATTGAAAGATATCACACTTCAGATGTTAAATCCATTACAGTTCCTTGGAAAAACGGTCAATCTATGTCAAATTTGAATTAATTGATTTCTGAATTTAGTTTGGAAAAATGCATATAATGAGGACATATTGTGAAAGTTGTTACCAAAAATACAATTTTATAAACATCTCTGTTTCTAACACTGAAGTGCTGATAAAATTACCTGAAAAGAGCAGACTCTTTACAAGAAGTTTGAAGCTGTAGTGAATCACTTCAATGCTGTTGGCAAATTTCTAATAGTAAATATCCCTGTTTTATACTTAACTTGCAGAGGTTTGAAATCAGATTATTATTTTTATTATTAGGAATTCCATGATGAAGCGCCAGACGCTACTGCTTTTGCAAATTCTATACTTAAAACTTCAGAATTCACTTTCAGAGTATACTATTCTGACTGGAATTAGAACATTTCAAAATGGGAAAATATTATCTACTAATAAGAATTTCTGAAGATGCATCACAGCATCTGAAACATCATAAAGTGTGAACAAACACATTGTGTTGGAAATCTATTTTTATTTTAAAATATTTTTTTTCATCCTAACCTATATGATTTAGTTGCGATTTCCTTAGTGTACCTCGATGATAAACATCTGGCCTTAACTTCTGACTCATAGCTATTATCAACCAGTTTGAAACTTTAATTTTATTAAAAGTTCCAAGGACAAAGATGGTCTGCGAATAGATGTGTTCTCTGTTGTAGAATCTGCAAGAATTGAGTACTTTCAAGGGTGATAGAGGAGAAATTAATTAAATGTGCAACTTGGGTGGGGGGAAATGTAGTGCTTGTCAGTGTGCATAAATGAAAATTTCTTTCTTGCAAAACTTTGGCAAGGAAAGAGAATCTACGAACTGCTCAATTGGGTTTACTGCAAGAGTTCAGTAAAATAAAATACTACCTGTCATAGTTTAATTTTTCTACTTGTGTCTGTCGGTTTGCACCATTTAACTTTCCTGCTTCATCTTTTTGGAAGCTTTAGTTCTGCATGAATGCCTTGGTGCTTAGTGGAGTTTCCTTTGTGCTCAAATTATGCCTTCCTTTGATGTTGTGGATAGACCATAGACCACATCTTGCATCTATCTACTAGATCATATCAGATAATGTACCAGTAACTCTTGTTAATTAAGGAAGCAAGCCATTCAGATAAAAAAATACCCAGTCTCCTGTAGGCGAATTTTAAGTGTTACAGAAATCTGGCTTTGAGATCTTCTTGTGTCACAGATAGACTGTGTCAAATCTACTGCAGAGGAGGCTACTTCCTGGGACTTTCAGGCTGAGTTGTCTTAATTTATATGAAGAGTTGTTAACTTTGCAAAACGAGTTTGTACAGAAAATGGGTAGAATTTGGGCATTTTCTTTCTCTCAGCTCTTGTCTTTTTTGTAACTATTATCACCCCTTTGTGTTTTGGTTTTTCTTTTCCTTATTCCTATCTGAATTTTTCCTTTGTAGGAAAGTGCTTCCTTGGCAGATAGATTGATACAGGTATAGTCTTTTTAGTCTTTTTCTGTATGACTCTTCCTACTCTCATAAAACCCCCAAACTGCTTTAATGCATGCATATTTGCATGCTGTACTCTATCCCTGCCTTGCTGATTTGTAATAAATATAGAGCTAATATCTTGCTAGATGCTTGTTTAATTTTGTTTACTAAAAATGTCTAAACCCAATACCTGCACGCTATAATATTTTTTCATAGCCTAATGTAATTTTTGGTACAAATTCCTATGACGAATGGATTCTATGACACTATTAACACTGAAATTGAATATTGCGAGCTTAAATCTGTGCATGTACAACTGAGTAATACTGCATGGGAGGAATTTTATTGAATGCAAGTACGCAATTGTGCTTGCTAAACGTATGCTGAACTTTGTAATAAAGTACTAAAGCAGCTGTTCAGTACTACCTTGTCCTAAAACTTCTACCAATTGTACTCTATGCTGTATGCAAAACCAATCTGATGAAATAAGCAGCTAAGCATCACAAAGACAATCTTTCTTGGATTTGTCCTCAATTGCTTAAAAAAAATAAATTATGTCCTAAGGGACAAGTGACAAGGGCTCAGGAGGCTGAGGAAAACTACCTCATAAAACGGGAGCTGGCCACCATCAAACAGCAGAGTGATGAGGCCAATACTAAACTGGAGCAAGCTGAGAATACCATCAGGGAGCTCCAACAGCAGCAGCAATGGGTAAGGAGCCTGGCAGCACATCATCTCATCTTTTTCACTCATGTTTGTTTTACCTCATCACAACATGGTCTCTGTGCTGTCCTTGTAAATGCTTGTTCATTGTGATTTGCATTCTTAAAATTACACAAACTGGACTAAGTGATATTTTGGTCTGTTCTTACTGATAGATGAGATCCATAACCCTGGATAGATGCAAGTTATTAGTTTAGAGAAACAAAAAAAAAACAACACAAAAAAAACCCCAAACAAAAAACCATAATAAAATGTACCAAGCCAAAACCCCAACAACAACAGCAAAAAAAGCCATCACCACCAAAGAAATACTAACAAAAAACCACCCACAAAACCTTTGGTAGTTCCTAGTGATCTGAATCTAGCCATTGCATATTGTGTCACTCTGAATACTCAGATTTGAGAGTTGATTCATAATGCCTTTATCTAGCTTCTTATTTAAGTCAATTCTTTCCATATTGTTTCTCCTGTGTACCTATTTTTTTTTTTCCTAGCATGCTTAAATTTGCTGCTTGCAAAAATACAAGGGTATTGTTGCTGAGTTTAGAGCTGCAGGGCTTTACTAAAGGTGTTGGTTTATGTGCAGATAGAGCAGAAAAATAACTAGCAGCTCTATGTAGTCCTGTGTTTGTATGTACTATGTGTTTTGGGTAGTATAATGCGCAAGACTTCAGACTCTTACTGTGAGACTGAAGTTACTTTCTCCAAGCCATTTACAAAGCGCTCAGTGTCCTCTCTTGAGAGGGAGGGAAGCATTTTCAGGAGTCTTCACATGCTGAATAAATTGTGCACTAGCAGTATTGATGTGAATATGCTCATACTGTTTTTTAAGTAAGTGGTATCCAAGTACTTATCTGAAGCCCTGGGTGTTTTCAGGTGTACGAAATACAACTTTTTTAGAACTGCAGCTACTTACCAGATCCCTTACAGGCAAAAACCGAGTTTGTTTTATACATCTTCCACCAAAGCTCTGGAAATACTTGGATCCCTTCTTGGAAGGTGGAGATGAGACTTACTGTTAGACTGAAAAGAAATCGGAACTTAAATGCAACATTACATAAATAGTTTATTATGTCTGTTTAATGCATTTAAGTGTAAAAAAAGGTACATATTTTAGAATAGTTGCAAGGAATTATTGAGCTGTTACTCTGCAATGTGTAATGCTGTTTTTTTATTTAATTCAGCAATTTCTTTAGGGGAAAAAAATGAAGAAATTATAATTGGGAAGATAGGGATGTTCTAGCAATGCTTACCAAAATTTTAAGTATTGTTGTAATCTTTCAAGTGGAAATGAAATGAGAAATGTTTATAGACTTGATTAGCCAGATGTTTGCTGTCTGATTACAATAGTACAGATGCTTTTGGAATGTGTTTTTGGAGGCATTCATGTCACATACCTGTATTCAATTAAAAGTTACTAAAAGATACTAAAATGCTGTATTTATCTATTTCTTAATTGATGGGTAATATGAATTTTAAAGCTAATGCTTTTAAATATGCTGGGGACCTTATTAAGTAGCAATGGTAGGGAAGCCTGGCAGGTTGGCTGGGCAAGGATAGAGGTCCTGAGCAGAGCTATAGATAACTGGATTGCAAAATTGATTTGATTTGAGCTGTGGGGGCAGAAGATTGGACAGGTACTGCAGGGGTGGAGAGCAAGTAAAATGTGAGGATGGACAGTTAATTTAAGAGCCACACTTCCTACCCTGCATGCTTGCAGCCGCCTTTTCCTACACTTACGTGTGACCGCAATGATAGGAAATAGTTTGACTGTGCTTGGAACTGGGGCTCTAAAGCCATGTGGTTATAGGGGGATTTGTGCCTAGTAGCTGACTAATTTTGAAGCGCAAGGAATAGTATTGTGGCTTTGAGGGCTGTCTGAATTAACTTAGACAACGTGCTAAAGTGTGAAGATGGTTTCAATTAGTAGTTCCCTAGATTCTGCTGCATTAGTAACATTTGTAATTGAACGGGCTTCTAACTTTGTTTGCAAGCACGGAAATAGGAGCAACAAAGGTAAACAGCTGCATGCACTGAGGGCACCACCTAGTGGAAATCCATCAATTTCTTTTGAATTCTGGCATTTTAAGTAGAGTACACTGATACATTTTTTTGCTGCTTCCTTGTGCCAGTAGCTCTGCTCTTGGCAATGCTTCTCTTCAGTATTGTCTTATGAATACTTGCTTCAATGTCGTTGGGTTTTTTCCTTCCAATTATTTCAGTTTTGTTTATGATTAGCAAAAAGGATTGCACAGTGTACTTATAAATGGCTACATAGTTTATCTGTAGTTATTTAACGGTATAGCATCTATCCTACATATTTTATAGTCTACATCTTTTCCAAAGTTGAGTTGTCTGTTTCAGCATGATAGAAACTGTACAGTTCAGGTGTGAATTTCTGAATAGGAATGTATGAAAAGAACTGCCTAAGGATACTCGTGTTTGCCTCTTCTGAACAATGCTATGGGATTTAAAAAAAAGAAAGCAAAACACAACCCACTTGTAAATCATGAGGCAGGAGAAGTAAGACTGGGCTTTTTTTTCTGTTTTGTTGGTAGCAAAAATATTATCTAAACAACAGTATTTAAGAAGGATAACATAACCTTTGTAAAAAGGTTATGCATTTGTATTTAAGTATAATATAGGGTTCGTTCTGTGAGACTTGATAGCACAAGTTGGGGTGGCTGAAAGGGTAAGTATTGAAGGTGCCTACAGGACGTGTGTGTATATGAAGAAATTCTCTTGCAGCACTTCTTTGTAAGGCTGAATACAGAGATGGGTAGAGGAGTATTCTTTTGACTTAAGTCCAACACTAGAAGACCGAATTACATGCAACTTTAATTTTTCTTGTGCTGAAGTATTTATAGGGAGTTTTTAATTAAACTAGAATGACTTTATTACAAAGTGTTGCATCTACTTAGAGAGGTTGTTCTTACCATTGTTTCTTAGTGAAAGGAAGGGAAGTTCTGCTTTAGTGCTTCTCCCAGACAACATGAAAATAATACTAGTGATCATATAATAAATCATATATTAAGTGTCATCAAATGTATTCCACATATTTCTGATTGTATTTGAAGTCATTTGGAAGGGGAAAGGAAGTGGAAAATAATAAGACTTGAGATGGAGTCTTTGTGCTTAATTTTACTTTAGATGCAAACTTTTACATCTTAGTAGAGAGCAGCTCTGTCAGTGTAAGGTTTTTAAAAACAGTGTTATGACCTGTACATTCTTTATATTTAGGTGCTTCAGCTACCTAAACATTTACCTGAATGGTTTCGAAGAGAATGCTACTAATCTGTCTTTGGCATGTCTGATCTTTAAATACAGAAACTTGCCAAAGGCTTCTAGATGTGGTGGGTAACCAAAAGATTAAGAGGAAGGTGGTTTCTTCCTCATACTGACACTAAATCAAGAGCTGTGTGGAGGAAGTTGTGCCTGACTTCAACAGAATACAGGAGGTTTTCTCTTGAGGCATACTAAGAGTGATGGTATTTGAGGAGTTAGGGGTGAGGGTAATCAGCCTATTCTCACCTACTGATGATAATCATGTGCTGAAGGTTTTTTCTCTGTTCTCTTTCTCCTATTGTTTCTAAATGAAAAAGGTAGGTTCCGCAGCATGTATAAAAATGATAATCTAACAATTTCTGCCTTCAGAAATACACCTCCAGAATTAACTCCATTTAATACACCTCCAGAACACAAACCTCAGTCTTTCCCAGTGATACTCTTAACTTTCAATGGTTACCCAGTTCATCAGTCTGAACGCTTGAAAAATGAGTCTGAGAAATGAGAGGCAGTTCAAGCTAGAATTGCTTCACATCTTATTTTTAAGAAGGCTCTTCAAGTGTATTATGTGAAGATAGAATTTTAATTGACTAAACATTCAGATAGAAGCATGTATGTTTTGCAAAGTAATTTATAGCCATGTATTTGGTTATTGTTACAGCAACTCCATAATGGATAGTTTCTGTTCAGGAACTCATGCTAAAATGACCGATAATAATTAAAAGCATAATAACTGATATAGGGAACGTATGCATGTAAATGAGTGTTGCAACCTTATGGAACTTTATTTTACAATATACTTTTTTTATGATATGTTCTGATTTGCAACCAAAAAGCAGAAATTAAAAAAAAAAAACACTTTACTACAGTTAGTGTTTAAATGTGTAACCAAAGTTAACTGGGCACCTGCTGGACAATCTGTTAGTTGCCCTTCAGTATAGATAATAATCTGTAATGATCTGTCATCAGCCGAAATAATATTAGGAATGGTTGTGTCAGTCTCTGAGATTTTACTATTTCTGAGATTTTAAGAAAAGTTTGGGGAAAAGAAATACAGTTTTGTGAAGCCAAGCAAGGACTTGTTTCTTCCAGACATAAATGGTTATAGAATTACATTTTTAGTGCTTTATATTACAAACATATTTTAAACACAGCCAAGAAAAACAGTGTTACTGTGGTTAAAACATTTGGCTGGTGCCTGGAAATATGTATTCACATTGTGTTTTTTGTCATAAATTCTAGGGCTCAAGGCAAATATATAAAAGCAGTTTTTTTGCTAAAGAAGTCAGTCTTAAAGTAGTCTTCAAACATTGTTTTGACTATAAACTTGTGCTACCTTTATATTCTACATTATTGAAATTGTGTGTTGGTTTTTTAAGGAAAAAAAAATCACAATTTTGAACTTGTGAATATTGTTTTTAAAATCTGTTTTGATCTTGGCTGTGGTTTTTTTGCCAGCCTGTCAAGACTTGATGTAAAGTTTATTGTGGGTAAATAGAGAAGTACTCCTAACGTATTCCTTAGGCAGGTGAAATCTAAAGACAGATTTAAAAGTGGCATGACTTGTGCCTGAAACTGAATAAAGTAACTTTTTTTTTACACTCTCCATTACTTATTTGACAAACATCAGTTAGATTTTTGTAGTCGAAAACTATTTAGGGTACACTTACATATTGTTGCAAAATCAGGATGTATTCAGCTCTTCAAATCTGCTGTTTTTTCTCAATTTCCTGGAAAGTACAAGAGGCCTTCTTACTTGAGGAAAGCACAGTGCATTCATTCTTTTTCCATATGTATCATAAACAGAATCTGGAACAAGAAACGTAGAGACCATTTAAGTATCTATATCATCTGATGAACGTGTACAAACAGCCAGGGAGTAAGAAAGAGCTGTTGCCTATCCTCAGTGTCTGCATGTTGTTATGTATGTATGCTACTTGTGCTCCCATATCAGGTAAAGCAATTGTAGAAATGCGTCAGTGTTGTCCACCCAGTCTCTCCTTACACTCGCATCAGGGTGTACACTCCACTGCTTGCTGAGGCAAAGACGCTATGTGGGTTGAAAAGAATATGAATTTAATTAGTATTGTATAAGGGAAAATTAATATTAAATATACTATAATCTTTGTACATTGTGTTCCTTGTGTCTTCAGCTGTACAGTTAGGTAGGATGAGCACTTAAATGCATAGTCTCCATGACACTAAAGACTGCCTGTGTGAGCTGTATTTGCCTTTTAATGCTTTGCGTATATCTCCTCCATTATAGCTCCCTGTAGACACGTATTTATAAGAAATACAATAAACCATAACACTAAGGTTACTGTAGATTTTGAATTTGGATTGTGCTGTAAATCATGATGAAAGGCTTAATTGGCATGCAGAAGTATAAAAATAAATGAAAAACCATTTCTTTACCATGTAGTTAGATGTTGTAAATCCTTGTTTAGTCCTGCTTGCCTTTGGTTTGTGCATTAAAGGTCACTGAATGTCATACAGAAGCAAATGGAACTGAAGACTTTTCTGTTAATTTTGTCAACTGTTTTTAGATGCAGAAAACTAAATTGTTTGATGCAAACATAAAATAAAGGAAGAAATAGTTGTATCTCTAGTATAACGAATACTCTATGGATTTTAAAGTTGCATTGTTAATTGAATAAAACTTCATCTATGAATCCAAGTATAGTATTTATTCTTCACAATGTAGTTAATGGCACCAAAGATGTATTAAATGACTTCCCTTTATATTTAATTTTCAGGGTAGCTAAGCATACCCAGTAACTAGGCAGCTATACTTTGGGGATTTCAACAACCATTTTTTTCCTAAACCAGAAATTTAAATGTTGATTTGGAATGGCATGGCCTGTCAAGCAAGTCTCACTATCCCTGGTGAATTTCAAGTAATTTTGAAGTGACCCAAGAAAGAAATACAATGTATTTTGTAACTCTTGGCTGGAGGGAGAAATTAAGTAGGGCTTCTGAATACAAATGCTTACTATGACTTCAGTTGGATGTATCTGTTGACAGATGCAGTTTCATGAAATTGTGCTTTAGCAAGTGAAAGGATTATCTCACTTTTAATTCCAGGTAATCAACAGTCAAGAACTAAATTAATGGTGAATTACCTTACTTGAGCAGAACTGTGGGGGTCTCCCCCCTTCCCCCTCCGCTGTGAAGTTTGGAAAGGGTGACCTTAAATTTTGAACTGCTGTTCTATTACTGAGGGAATGTGCTTCGGTGTGCAAAACTGGCTGGGAGTAGTCTTGGAGTAAGTCCTATATGGAAAGAACCAAATTTCTTTGTAGCTTGGGCCTGTGCTGTCTGTCTGGAAGGGGCTGTACTGCTACTTGTACCTGGCTTTTTCTCATAAATCCAAGATTATCAAATGCTTCTGTTGAATCAGACTTTAAGTGAGTAGGGATCAAGAGAGATAGTTCTGTTAATCTAGTAATAAGCTAGTCTTTCCTAAGCATCTCTTTCAGCATATCACAAAATAATCACAGATCCTTTGAGAATTTTTTGGTGTAGGTAACAATTAGAGAAAACTGAGTTGTTGCTCATCAGTACTAGTAGGGGTCTCAGTTTGGTCTTACGCATTTGGCTTGTGGCGGTGTTCAAGGTGCGTAGTGTTAGGGTTCTTATTGTTAGCAGTCTGGATGGACATGTTAGTAGACTTGTGTGAGGTAAGCGCTTCTATCAATCCTAAGCTAGTAGTCCTAATGTTAAGCATTTGAATGCACTTTGCACTCCAAATCTGGCATATAAAACCCCTTTCAAACCGTCTGTGCTTCATACTAAACATATTTCTGCAAACTTTGTAGCATAAATGCAGTTCACGATACAGTGAAGACTTTGTGCTACAGCTGGAAAAAGAGCTGGTCCAAGCCAGGCTGAGTGAAGCAGAATCCCATTGTGCCCTGAAGGAGATGCAAGATAAAGTTCTAGAGATGGAAAAGGTAAATCAAACCAGGACCCTCTGTATAAAATAGCAGTAGAAACAGACTACAAGTCCCTGTAATTCTTTGCATAACTGTGCTCTAGAACCTTCTCTTCTGTTTTCACTTCTTGCAATCTTTATATGCTACAGAAACCTGTGGTTAATATAGCAAAAAAACCCTAAGAGCTTTTTGCACTGGGAAAGGTTTGTGAAGAACAGATCACTTTTCTCCTGTTCCTGACACCCACTGCAGTGGAAAACTTGGAATCTGGTGGTCTTTACAGTGAATGTGAATTGTTTCAAAATGATATCCTGCAACAAGAGCAGTCAGCTTAGGGTGAGCATTGAGGTGATGTGAAAGTAAATAGTTTGGGAGGGGAGGAGGAAAGAGTTCAATGTTACCATTCCCAGGTCTTGAGTTCTTGAGTGTCTCCCACTTCATCCCATTATGGGCAGGGAAAGAATACTTCCACTGTTGAGTATCAAAATCTCTACTGCTTTTTTGGGTGCCATCCCAACTTGTAACTTACTGATGCCACAGTTTGAGCTGTATTCAAACCAACTGTCAAAAGTTTACCTTTCTTTGAAGAAAAACTTAACTGCAAAATAAAATTTTAAAAAGGAAAGAAAAAAGCCCTACTAGTTGACCTAATATAAAGCATGCTTTTCAGATCCTGTTGTATTGGCTTTGGAAATTGTTTCCTCATGGAAATTTTAAAGAGCTATACACTCAGGAATGCCGACAGAACTTGCTAGCTAATTGGATTAAACCACTAGAGTTAAGATTTTCATTTTTTTAGTTGTCTGAGGGGCTTCACGGGAGTCTGACAGGCAAGTAGTGTGGTAGTTTTTACTGTACTGAACATTGGTAAGAATTCAGCATCTAAGGTATTTTTCAAAGTTCAAAAAGAGACTACTACTCTTCTTAACCTTCATCAGCATGAAGATAGCATACACTGAAAACTTAAATGTGAAGAAAAACTGGAGCAGTGGGAGAAAGTTGAGTGTACCAGACAACTCAGATGTATAGTAGTGTTTCAGTCTGTCATAATGAACTTAGGCACGTGAGAAAGTGACTGAAGTTAATTCCCTCAAATTCCTACAAATACAGTTCTTTACTGCTGTTAGTTACTGACGCGTCATGTAATCTGGGAAGATTCTGCTCCGTAACCCAAGACTTGCATGGCTATACTGACAGTGATGTAAACATTCAGAAACACACCCTATCGCTTCATATATTTGCCAATACTCAGATACCATGATTCTGAAACACTGAGATGCTAATAAATGGATGTTGTGCTCTGTTCTGTTAGTTAATTGTGCTGTGTTCTGTAGTTAGTTAATTACTTCAATCTTGACTCTCAAGAAAAACTGACAACTGTCACAGTACTACACATCTACAGAAATACTCAATTTTACTGAGAAATACAGTAGGAAGTGATGAAGGACAGTTCAACTTAGAGTATTCGATGACCAGTGATTTGATTTAGGGATATTGTAGTTAGGCAGACTATATTCTTTTTCTTCCCCTCTGTTTTCTTCCCAGACTTCCATTATTCTGCTTTCATCACTGTTTCACTTTCCCCAGGTCACTCCTCCCATGTGTTTTCCTGTTTTCTGTTTAGCTTTCTCTAGTCTTTCTACTTTTTCCCTCATGTGTTTTTGTAAACACCCATGCACTTTCATCTGGAAGACCTGTTATTGATTGGTGGTTGTTTATAAATATTAATGGTGGTTCCTTTTGCCAATTTATCTTTTCTCCTTTTCGAAGGTAGATGACCTACTTCCCAAAAAATAATTTTCCATTTATTATTTTTCCTGTAAGTTATAACTCTAAAGGTGTAATTTCAGTTCCTCATTTGCTTTAATTCTATCAACTAGCTCAAAATCTCTCAGGCTTCTGTCGATATTTTTGATGATGTGTGCAAAATAGTGTAAATAATGCTTTGTTAGGGATACCATCCAGGGAAATCTGGAAGTCAGAATACCCAAAACTACCTTGTCAATTTTTTTGGTAGTTCGCAGTTGGAAGATACTTATTTATACTCGCTATATCCCGGAATTTAGGTTTTTTGCATCACTTTATTTTGCAAGGGATGTGTAATTAAGAAAGTCTGGTTAGTAATAAGAGTTATCATTCTGTGCTTATATTCTTGGAGTGGGACTCTCTAAGCACAATTTTATTCAAATACATATTTAAGAGGATGGTCCTTGTTGCAGAGGAACAGCTCTCTCCCTGATGAGGAAAATGTTGCTAGACTACAAGAAGAACTGATTGCAGTAAAATTAAGAGAAGCAGAAGCTCTGATGGGTCTCAAAGAACTAAGGCAGCAAGTCAAAGATCTGGAGGAACACTGGCAGGTATGGGAAACAATACACTTTTAACCATTTATATTTTCAATGAACGATGATAAAGCAAGAGACTACAAAATTTTGAGATGTAGAGATCAAGTAAAAACTAGTGATGGTAGATCAAGCTGCTGAGGTGAGAAGATCTTTAAATGCAGCTGTCACAAGAAACTTTACTTCAAAAGTATGTTAAAAATTGGTCCCTAGTTGTTATAGATGACAGAGCCTGTGCTACTAGCTAGCCATTCTGATAGAAAGGAAGTACCTGATCAGTCCTACTTCACTAAATGTTAACAAGGGCTAGAAATAGGCAAAAGTCTCGCTTGCAGTTCACTAACTTACTGTAGTTGGGAATGACTGTCTTCAGCTTTTTAATTGGCTGTTGCTAAAACTAGTAAGTTTGCATGGGTTTCTAGTTTTTAGGTCAAATAGGAGCACTATAGCAACTTGTCCCCATATAACTCTGAGACCTTAAATGAAATAAGGGAACAGCAGGAAAGATCAGGTATTATCAGCAATGGCATGCTATTTTTTTAGCGTCACTTAGCTCGTACTAGTGGAAGATGGAAAGATCCTCCCAGAAAAAACACAGTGAATGAACTACAGGATGAGCTGATGACAGTGCGATTGAGAGAAGCAGAAACTCAGGCTGAACTGAAGGAGACCAAACAAAGAATGATGGAGATGGAAACACAGGTATGTTACTGAACACTAGCACGTGTGAATTGAGCTGAATGCTGGCAAACTGATGTCAAATGGTAGATATCCGATGATGATCTTTACCATCTACAGGCATGACTTTAGTTCCAAAATGTGCTTTTTAAATGCTGTTAGACTAGGAGAATGTAGTGCATATAGTCCAACTTACTTTAACGTCTCTTCTTTAGTCTTTTCCAGGACTAAGCTTTCTGAATTTCTCATTTGGACTAATTGGTAGACTCTGTGAATGTGTGTGACACTTAATTCATTAAACTGTAATTCGTGTAACAACAAAAATACATTTAAGGTGTTTTAAATTTCACAACCCTTATTGATGATTCTGGTAATAATTCTAATTCTTTCTTCTGGTGAAATTGCCTATACTAAGTTATCTACTATCTACTGAGGTCATGAACTCGTTACTAAACTGGACTCTCAACAAAACAGCTTCATGTTGTCAGGGTGGGTTTTTTTTTTAGCAAAAGCTTTAAGTTTCATGTGTCAGAAAAGAAATCCATGATTCACCATTGAGATTAGTGCAGAAAAGACAAAAATAACTGCCGAGATCTTTTTTTGTGTAACTAGGGAATAAGTTGTTATTGAGCAAACAGATCTGAAATGAAAGTGCACTAAAGTTGGTGAGTTCATATATTAGTGAACTCTTGACTAAATCAATAAGCACAATGTGCTGTTGATTGAGAAGGATTTGTAATTTGAGAAATCTTCCCATGAAATACCTGCTAATTGTAACTGTTACTTGAAGGAGACCTGTGCATCCAGAAGGCTAAACAAACACTCTACTTGACAAGCTTCAGCAATCCCAGAAACCAGGAGAGCGCATAAGGATGTGCTACTGAAGAGAGATGAGCTAACTGCAAGGCACATGGCTTTTTGCTGACAGAGGCACCACTTTTCTATACCAACTGAATAAAAGCTTCCTCTTGCCATAACTTTTCAACTGTTCATTGAAGTATTAATGCTGTTTCACTACAATTAACATATGCTTTTGTTTTGTTGCTTTTTCCCCATCTGTGTATTTATTTTAGTCAGTAGGGGGCATAGGTATCCTGCTGTCTGGATTACAAATCACAAGACCTTTAGGTAGTCGCTTCAGTGTCACGCATGGATTTTTTTATATGCTTATGCTGTTTAGCTATCATTTGACAGAAATGCAGTTGTTCTTGTGTTATGTACTAGTCTATGTACAGCTTCATATAAAAATGGTGTGACTTGAACTAATGCACTGATCTTAATTAAGGTCCCATGTTCCTTTCAGGAATTCACTGGACAGAAATGTACACATAATATTTCTGACATACCTGATGTTTCTTGGATGCATCAGCTTGTTGCTGTTGTTGGTATACAAGTTCTTAAGATCCTTGCCTTACCTAAGCAAAAGATTGGGAAAAACAGATGTACAGGAACTTTGCAATAATATTCTTAAAATGAGTCATCTGTTGTTTAAGAACAATTTGAATATCCTGGTTGTAAACCAAATGTCATGCAAACTTTTCTGATTAAACTTGCAAAATTCTGAATGCTTTTTCATCAAAAGTTTTTATAGTAAATGATCTACAAGTGTTTCTTGTCACACTTTGGGGAGTTAAATTAATATCAAAGATCTTTCCTTAACATGCATTTTCTTTTTTCTTTTTTTTCATAAACTTCAGAATCAGATCAATTATAACCATTTACGAAGGGCAGAGCAAGAGGTTACCAACTTGCAGGGGAAGGTACAGTATCTTTCTGCACAGAACAAAGGACTTCTTGCTCAGTTGAATGAAGCAAAGCGTAGACAAGCAGAAATTGAATGCAAGGTATGCATGGTGCATAGACTACTTGTGTGCTAACATATGTGTACTTTTTAGTCTTGTCCACTCTTGTTGGATAGAATTGTGTCATCATTGAGAAGCAGAAATCACAAAACCAAAACTTTCTTTTACTGATTTGACAATATCATCTTGAATTTACCGTTTCACAAAAATCACTTCAGGTTTTGATAGAGCTGCTTCTTTGTGGTCCCACAAAGACAAACTTTTACTTTAAAATGTGGTTCCACTCAGAAAAGTGTCTGTGTATAATATATAAAAAGACACTCTTACACAACAGATCCTGATCACTGTGTACTCTGACTGTCTTTAGTGATAGAAGAGGTTCTTTACTTTGACACTCACTGTTACTGCAGAATTAGTTTAGGTTCAAAAAAAGGGAGTAAAAGTAGCATTTGAATGGAGGCCTGCAGAAGGGAGCATTACAGTAGTCATTGCCTAATAGTAACCAGACTTTAAGGGGACAGCCCGAAAGCATTGGGCAAAAGAGTAATTTTTATTACTGTCAATGTACAAGAGAGCCCAATCAGATGTTTGAATCTCAGATTTAATTAGTTAATTTTGTAACTAACTCCATAACCATTTACTAATAACTTATGTCTTTAATTTGTGCACGCATAATATGGATAAGAAATAAAGGATAAGTCTTACAAGCTTTTTTCTCTTCAACTGGATTAAAACTTTCCTGAAATTGCTACTGCTATTTACTTCAGAAAAGGGTGGTATTAGTTGACAAACTGCTATAGTTAAGATATTATTTGACAGACATGAAAACAACTTTTTACTTAAAATCTTATGTCCAAAAGATGTATGAATACTCTTTAATGAAATCAGCTAGTGCTGAACAGTCAGTAATTTCTAAATAGGATACTTAGTATGTTAAAAATAGTACTGTAATATGAGATGAATAATCAGAATACTATTTCTTAAACTGTGGCTGTGAATTGGAAACCTGAGAGCAGATGGTGTTATATAATTTGTTGTTCGTGATCACATCTTTGTTTTGCCTTTAATGTAGCTGAACCTTTTTTATGTGCACTACTTGTTTCTGTTCTCATTCATGCAGAACACTGTTACTGGTTGAGTGTTTGTTTTTCAATTTTATCCAATATACATACATTTTGTTTGTAACATACCCTGAAGACTGCATTAGCTGCAATTTCATCAAAGGATTCTGTAGACAGTATGAATCAAGAGTGTAGTCTGAGTGGTTTATCATTCGCACTTAGCCTGGAGATTAGATGACATCCTTATTAATACGCATACTTTTGCTATAATATCACAATTCTCAGTTTTACAGATTTTCATTTCTTGTAATTTCTTTTTTTCCCCCAAAGTAATGCATAAATCTAGGCAATTTACTTGTGTAGTAAACTCTGATCTTGTGTTCATTACTCAAAGCCATAATGGTAATTTGTAATTGGCAGTTTCTTGCTAGTTTTGCTTTAGTTACAGTTCTTTCTGCAAAACAAAACTGATTTTTGTTGTTGGTTTTTAAAGAAACTTAAGAACTTCAAATAACTGAGATAACCCATGAAATACCTGGGGTATTTTCAGATTTTCATTTTTCTTGCTGTCTTGCCAGTTCCATTTGTTTCAAATGGAACCTGAACCTAAAGCACTGTAAAGACAACTTCCATTGACTCATCAAACTCCATCACAAGCTTTTAGAAAACAAGCCACTGAATTTTAACTAGAAGAAATTGCTTCTACTGACTAGTTTTTGTTTACCATAATCACTGGTTTCCTAAGTGCTATTTTTTTAATGCTGAGATTATTCTTATTGATTTTTTTTTTAAAATATTCACTATCTTGGTGGCATGTCTTTTCATATAACCCATAACTGGTTTGTTTGATTGTTTTTTGATACTGAACGTCCTCATTAATCCTGAGGAGACTCAGAGGGTGTAGTCAATACTCCGAAGTTTTTATGTTGACTATAAAAAGAGTAAAAAATATATGCAAGTTTCAGTGTTCTCCCACCCCTTAAATGGGACATAACTTGGTATTGAGCTTCCTATTGCTGTTTCAAACTTATGAAAAACTGTTCAATTTCAAACTCTAACTATATGATAATATACAGTTAAGTGAAAAATGAGAGGATATAAAAAGCCATTTTCCATTGATAGTTGATTTGTACGGATTGTCATTTAGTTTCCTGTCCCTTGCTCTCCACATTCAAACTACAGGAAGCATGATTTTTAGCTTAATCTAAGATTCATGCCAAATGCTTTCACTTTTTCTTGTTATAGAAGAGACTGTTTTAGGTTCTTGTCTCCCCACCTCTGTAGCGCAATAAATGAAGGAAATTCCTGCTTGAGATTCTTTAAGGTTATTTCATTGTGTAAGAAAAATGATATTTTAATTTTAAAGTGAATTGAAAGAAAATAAAAATTTAAAGTAGAAAGAGAAACATTGTTATGCTTGTTAAGCCAAAACCTTGCAATGTTACTGGCTTTTTTTTAATACTAACTGGGTGTACAAGAAACCAGGGTGTCCTATGATTACTATGTAAGGCATATGTTAGAAGTGTGAAGGGCTAGCCTCCAGCAGAGCAGCAGACTTGGCATACCTACAGTCCTTCTAGAAGTAGGTTCAGTATCTAATTTTACTATATAGGGTTGCTACCAACTTAGATTTGGCTTGAAATGCAGATAAGAGCAGGTAGGTTGAATTGAAAAGACAGTACTGCTGTGTAAATACATGAAATAAAGCTATTTAAGATGTTACTGATATAACAACTTTGTATTCAAAACTGATGAAGAAAATTTTTCAGTAATCTTTCAGGTAATGTCATGGAGCAATACAGACAAATGTAAAGTTTTTCTAGCACTAAATACTTCTAAAAATTCCACCTTGCGTCTCCTTAAATCTCGCAAGTTTGTTGTTCGGGATTCCATTAGAAACTGATGTTTGGTTTTTTGTTGTTTTTTTTTTTTCTTCGTCCTGAAAACTGAAATCATGCTTTAGTTTTATTTCTGTTACTGCACCTGGCGAGGTAACAATATTTCTACTTGAAGAGGTGTATTAAAAAAAAAAAAGTATTTGGATTTTCAACTCCCCGATTATTTTTTTTCTATGCAGAAAGAACTGGTACATTATTTCTGGAGCTTGTATTTTTCTGTGAAGGTTAGCTTAAAGTACGTAAGCAGAAATTAAAATTTTTGTAGCAAGTTGCATCTCTTATCACCTATATGGCAACTGTTTTCCGTCACTGGTGCGTTACCATTACGTTTTTTCCTTATTTTATGTGACTACTGCTTCTGCAGCAAGGATTTAATTTAAAATTGTTTCTTGAAACACAGCACTGATCTTTCTAATCAGTTTTGCTAAAGAACTTACAACATAAGATTTGTGCCCCCACCCCAGTCACGTCTTTCCTACCATATTGGCTTCTGTGGTAATTATTGAGAACATGGTCTGTTTCAGAGGTAAAGCATCAGTGCCATCTACAGCGACACTATTGACTCATCTCAGATACCAAAGTCAAACGAAGCCAGTTTGTCCTTAGCTTTCAGTTAAATACATGTAATCCTGTGGGTTTGGCTTCATTCGAGCAATTGTGCGGCAGAATTTAGCAATTATGGCTAAACTTTGGCTGCCACATGATGGCTTCCTCTGAAATGGACTCCACCGATTATAGATGCTGTTAATTGGATCCTGTAGATGATGTACCTTCATTACAAGAATCATTTTTAAAAACAAACAGCATGTTTTCAAGTAGCTACTATAGATGAGCTTTGGCATGTTCAAGTCAGTCTCAACTGAACTGTCTAATGAAGGATGGTTAAATAATGTTAGTTTGAAGTACATATTAAAATAACTGAAATATTGAAACTGATTTACAGTAACTACAGTTTGCAGTGTTACATCAGTCTACCATAAAAGTAGGTGTACCTGAGCCCAGTCTGTCTCTTCCCCAGAATTATTTGTACTCCATCTGAAAGTATTGCTCACTCAATATCTGTCCCTGTTTTCTCTCTGCGGTTGTACCAAGCTGCTGACAATATATTTTGTTCCCTGAAGTCTTGAGGACTTGCCTCATGAAACAAAAATAGGGAAATGTCCTTATTTCTTCTCCAAACTCAAGTTGTCTATCATTTATAGGCAAACTTAAAGGTTAAACTTACACCAGGAATCTGATTGTAGGTTATGGGCATTAGAATTTTATTTTAAACTGTCTTGCAAATTTTTGTTGTGTACTGTGACTAAAATAGCTAGACTTAAATGAGGTTGAGAATATCTGTGCTTTTGTGTTTTTTAATTTATTTTTTTTAGACAGAATGGTGAAATAATTAACCCTTGTGTAGCTTTGCTGTTTATATATAAAGTCAAAAGTTGAAGCATGAGCTGTTTTTTTGTTACGTTGATACTTTTTCTTAGTTTATAATATAACACTTTTGGAATACAAGACAGCTGTTTTCTGGACATGGAAATTGATAACAGCACATTTTCAAAACTACACAGTTGGTTTTTTTAGATTATTATAGTTAAGAATTTATATTAGATGATTCCACAATTCTATGGGTTAAAATTAAATTTGTGTTCTGTAGAATATGCCTTATCAATAGGTATATTTCACACAGCAGTGTATTAACTTTTCCTTACTTACATGATTTTGGGTAAAAGCAATTCATAGTCTTTAATCAACTGAAACATTATTTCTTAGCTTCAATCTGTTACTTTTTTCAGAGTAAAGAAGAAGTGATGGCAGTACGGCTCCGCGAGGCAGACCGCATTGCAGCTGTAGCTGAACTCCAACAGCATATTGCTGAATTAGAAATCCAGGTAACAAGTGATGGCATTAAATGTGTAACTTGATACTGATTACTCTTTGTACTTTGTGTTTGTTTTTTTTCTTTTCCTCCACGTCCTTTCCTTATTAACCTATTGTGACTACAAGGCACTGCTTTGGAAAGTGGGATAATGCTATATGGCTGTACATGCCTCCTCTATAAGCAAAGGCCTTAAATCTATATTATGGGCATACTTAGGAGCTGTAAATAAGTGCTTCTGTACAGAGCTGTAAATAATTGCTTTTGTACAATAACCATGCTACAGGCAACACTCTTCTAAACTCTGCCTTTTGTATTTATTTTTTGTCTTGTAATTAGTAAAAATTGCCGATTAATAGGTAAGATTGAAAACATCCTCTGTCCAGAAAAAATGCACACATTTTGATTCCAGCACCCATTCTTGTCTGTGCTTACTCTTCTGCTATGACCAGTGTTGGAGGATTTGTTGTAAAACTCTTACTCCCTTCACGTAAATCTTGAAAACATAAATGTTATTTACTGCTACCATGTGACTGTAGGATCTGAAAATGCATCCTTTGGCCTTTGTGTTGTTCCTTATGCTCTCAGTTCCTTTTAGAGCTTTCACTGTCTCATGAACTCACTACTCCTTTGAGAGAACCATAAATGACTGTTCTTTATATTTGCTTGGCTTTGAGAAGTCACGATGTCTTACTGTAGTCTGTCCTTCCTATACTCATATACTGTTGTCCAGTCTGAATTCTGCTGCGCCCATCTGCAAAGACTTTCTTGATTATTACTGCTAAGTTACAGGCTAGTGATTTCTCTAGTTTACCTTTTTTTCCCTTTTAAACTGGTATTGCTAGTGTCTGTCTTCCCTCTGAAATCTTTCCTTCAAGGTGATGACTTTACTGTATTGTGTCAAAGCCTTCTTTTCCCTATGATTTCTCAACTACTTGCATCTTTTTAATCTCTTCGTATGTGGAATGTACAAATAAATTCAATGGAGCTTGCATAAAGAATTTTCATTTTGAATATTTTTCCTCTAGTGCAGCAGGCACTAAATTTATTAAAAGATAAAGCAATCATTTCTTTTAATAATGTAATGCTTAGATAATGCTGTGATCAGTATGTCAGAAATACTTAGATAAGTACAGTAAGCATTGCATGTGAATCGTTTATCTAGTAAGATAACAATAGAATAGCTGAGTTTAGGTCAATCTTCAACTCGTGCGTTAGCGTTTTACTAAAAAAAATTGTAATATTTTAAGGGTTACTTCAAACAATGTGATTTTTGTACGTTAGGAGCCAGTACTCATTTTGCATTATTTTTACTTTAGCACAGACTTTAAATGCCATAATTGTTTGACTGATAGGGGTCTCTAAAAAGTGCTCCAGTCTTGATTTTATGAAATGAAGAAATGGTGAATCCCATAATGATCAGGTCTTTTTTCTGATAGCTTTCACCCAGTTAGAACTGTGTTCATTTTTAATGTAAATACATCTGAGTTGGTTTTCTGTTGCTTGACTGATCAAATCATCAGTGCTCAATCATTTTATAGTGATCTCCTGTTCCCTTTCCATATTTCTGCTTAAGCTATGGGTGCCAGAACTGCGTGAAGATTTTTATGCTACCTTGTCGTGAGATAGGTAAAAAGTTAAGTGCAGGAAGGTAATCTGTTTCATGACTCTGGCTAATACCACCAAAAATTACTCTGTCCCTGTTTTGTCATGGTATTGCACTGTCTTATGTTTGGTTGTTTATCCACATCATCTCTCCTTCCTTTTCACAATTACTACTTTGCATGATGCAATCTTTAGTTATGTTTTTCCGTTTTTCTCATGTGCTAGGTGGCCTTGTTTCTTGTTTCCTAATAAACTGCATTTCAAGTTCCAATCCTTTTGGTGTTCTCAGATGATCACCTGTTAATGACTTCTTGATCTGTAGTCTCTTAGTAAGATTCTTGATTTTTCTGCACAAATGAGAATGGCTGTACTTTCTTTGTATACAGTCTGAAGTCATTCTGTGGCTGTGTTTCATGTTTCTAATTTAATGTGTTTGCCTGTTAGGCTTTTGCTGAACTATTGATCTCAAACTTACACTAGCCTGAAATACAACTTCTTCAGTTGTGACATACAGGTTTTGAGCGTTAACTGTATAAAGACATTTAAACAAAAGTGATTTAATAGAAATAAGTACCTCTAATGTCAATTTACTTATTTTTGACACGCTAGATCTGACTTAAAATGCTTTTATTGGACTGTGACAGATTTATTTTTTGTAAGATTTTTGTAAGCAAACAGATATTTTTGACCAGTGTGTTTTGCCAGCAAATATGAAACTTACGATCAAAACTTCCTTTTTGGGTACTCATGCTCAAAGGCCTCTGAAACACCTGCATCAAAAAAAAGTAATAATGGAGTCGGAAAGCCTTAACTCCCAAAGCCTGTAAACTGCAAAACATGCAACTGATAATAGAGCTTAAACAAAAGCCACTTTTTAAGGAAATTTTAAAACTATATAACTTCTTCCTCATTGGAGAAAGAGCTGCTTCCTATTCTGTTCCATTCAGCTTGTCACAGGAATTGCTGTGACCTGATGTGGGGAGCAGAGTGCCTTTTAATCTGGACTTGCCTTCATGACTTGAAATGCAATATTTATGATAAATACACTTAGCCAGTCTTGGAGTGTAGGTGTCAGTCTCAAAGTAATTGTGCTATTAACACAGAGCATCACAAATAGGTCTGCTTGTCATACTGTTTCAAAGCTGATAAAGATGAAGGGAGGAAGTTAACTTACCACATAACCTTCCTTTTTTTGAGGGGCATGGTGCTTTTCTAAGAAGCTCTAGGGATTCAGTGCTAGGTCCACATGGTCCATAGCAATGCTTAACCTAAATTGTGCAGTTTTCTTTTAAATGTTCATGTAGGTGTAGGTGCAAGACACTGTTGTTAAATTTGTAACGCAGAGTATCACTACTCCCACATAAGAACTGCTCTGACGTTGCACGCACAAATGCTAGATTTAAATCACGGTTTCTGGGTCACTCTTAGTTTTGGTTAGTAATGACAGAGAGGGAGGAGGAGAAGATAGTTCTATCATTTAATAGTAGATGTAATTCTGCAGCAAGATGTCATTGTATTATGATGATAGGAAGTTTTTTTTATATATTCTGAATGCCATCTTATCTTGGTCAGGCATTCAGTTCCTGATGCTAAGCTTTTTAACTTTTGTGTAAGCATATTGAAGTACAAAGAATAGTTGAATACATGATGGATATTCTTAAACAAAAGAAATGTATGAGTCTGTTCCTTACCAAAAATAACACTAAACTGAAGTGTAACTGAAGTTTAACTTACGGTGCATATACCAAAGCCCCAGAAGTGACAAAGACAAATCATGAAGTCAGGTATAAACAAAGGTTTAGTTTTGTCAGCTTTTGTTTTCTCTTCTATCTTCTTATTTTTCTCTCACTTGCCAGTTCAGCTTATAAAACCCTTGAGAAGTGAACATGGCTTGGAAGTATTTAGCAGGCTTCTGGGCTTTGAGCAGAACATTTGACCAAATCACTAAAAAATGAAGGATGGATTTTGGATGGCTGGGCTTCTATTTTTTTGTAGCTCCACGCTGGGGAGAAGCTGTTCTCTTCAATATGATACATTCTACTTTCTCACAAAGGCTAGAGGTTCGCATGCTATAACTAAATGACTTGTTTTGGCCAATCAACATGCACAGTTTGACCCCTTTTGTCCCATTGTTTTGTAAGATATAGCGAGCCAGGACTAAGGAATGGATATTGTCTCTCGTTATGTCTATAGTCAATCAGCAGAACCTTGGGTTTGTTTCCTCAGGGAATCAGTCTTTCTTGTTTTAGCTGAACTGGTCTGATAGCTTCAAACTGCAACAAGCAAATGCTTTTAACTTCTTAATATAAGCCTTTAAAACCCTATTGCTTTTAGCTTGTGTGTGCTTTCCTAAAGCTGCCAAGAAAAGTCTACCAAGCTTCACTACACTTCTAGCCTAATAGCAAGAGCTCCTTCTAATGGCATATGAGCAAATCTGTTGGTCCCTTGGTGGTGTTTCGTTTTGTTTTGTTTTGGTTTCCAGGTTAATCCCTGGCCCTCCATTTCTGTTCAGGCTGGTGACTTGTAGCATCCTCTTAAAATTATCTGTGTCTGGTTTGAGTTGGGGTTGAGTGTGCTTGTAATGTAGAAAACTGTTCTTAGGTTGAGTAAGTTTAAAGCAAAAACTATCTATAAGAATTAATTCTTCGTTAGGTTGATCTGGATGGGGGGTAACATCACTTCCTTTTGATGTGTTTCCTGGCAGATTCCGAGAATTTTGTCACATTTACCCTATCTCTAACCATGTCAAAACTGCTTTGAGAACAACTGTAAAGGAAATCCATGATTGTGCTAGTTCTCTCCCCCACAGTTTAAACTTTTAGCACTGCTTCGTTAGAATGAAGCCTTTCTATGACCTCTGTTTAATAACTTTTCCAAGTACTGACTGTTAAGTAAAGAAATTGTTTCCATCTTTTCAAATTACAGGAAACTTTTTTTTTACTCTTATCAATAGTGGTGTGTGATGTTAGTGATGTGTTTTTTGAAAGTCTAGAATGAGTCACTGTAAAGTCACTGAAAGGACACTAGTTACCACATTTACCCTTCTGAATAAACTTCATTTACATTTTTAATGCAGTGTCTTTTGCCACAGAGTAAGAATTTAAAAGCCTCCCCTGAAAAGAGGCTGAGACAGATTGTTACCAGGTAAATATTTCTAAGTCAGAAGAAATCAACTCAGGGTGTTAGGGAAATGTCCTACCCTCTAGATGTTTCTAGTAGAGATGATATGCTGTTATCTGAGGAACAGCAAAACCATAGGTTTTGGTTTTCTGTGTTTTTAATTTTGCAGTTATTAAAGTGAAGACAACCCTAGATGCTTTCTTATTATTTAAAATGGCCTATTTTCTTGTTGACATGTGTTTCTTTTCCTACTCTGATGTGATCATCGAGAGTGTTTTAGAAAACTTTGCTTGTGCTTCTCTTGGGATGAAACACCTGCAACTCAAATTTGATTACATGGATCTTCTGTGTCTTAGACCTTTCTTGGTTGAGCAGCAAAAGCAGGCTTCAGGCCTCCAGTGTGTTCCAGGTGGTTTCCAGTGATTTATTTATTTATTATTTAAACTTGGTTTTATTCATGAATTTGAATTTTTTTTGGGGGGGTGGGGGGGTGTGCAGTTTAAGATACAGTAATGCTTTCAGGTATTTAAGATCAGCATTTGAAGCAGTCTGTTCCTGCACTCTTGTGTTACCAGCTGTGCATCCTGGTCCTATGCTGATTGAGTTTGGGAGGTCTCCACGTGCTCAGCAGTTCTCAGTAGGCATCGGGTGTGTTTCTTGAGACTGTCTGCTCCTTCTTTGGAAGGTACAGAGAAGAGTTTTTTTTCTCTTAGAAAGCCAAACAGAGGAGGATTTAAGTATGATATTACAACCATGAATCTCAACTGATACTTTTTGGTGGGCAGAATGTTTCCTTATTCTAAGAAGCAAATTTTTGGGGAACAGATTTTTCTTCTCAGGTGCTCTCAGTGTAGTATGCATGCAAGTATAGTCACTCTAGTACTTTAGAGCAGGACAAGAGAGATGAGAGCTTCCCAAACTGAAGGAGCCTAAGTGAGTTCTGTTTTAGCAGCTGATTTTTTGATCTGTAGGGCTCATTTCCTGCTTCACTGCCTGTGCTACTCCCTCTCTATACATAACCTCGGAGGCAGGAGGTTGGATTGTGAACCGGCTGCTTACACTGTTGTTAAAAGTACCTTTTCCTTGAGCAGAGGTGATACCTGCCTGGCAGGGTGTTTGTTTCCCTGATACGGGGTTTTCTAACCCTGTTAGTGCTGATGGAGCTGGTCTCTTGGAAGAGACAATAAGACTGGGGGGAAGTTATTAATCTTCAACAGCAGCAAAATCAAGAGGATGGCTCTTTAATTACAATGTAACACCAACTGACATTATTCTTCTAAAAACCCTTCTGGGAACAGGAGGTAGGTACTGCAGTGGTGACAATATGCAGAAGCAGTACCCCAGGGAAACTGATGTAGAGATTCATTCACATATGACTGCGAGTTGTTTTTGGTGCTGTTTTTTTAAAAAAAAAATAATTCCTAGATTTCATAATTTGTCTAGCTTTCATTATTTTGCTGTTCTGATTAATACTCACGCTTTGCTTATTGATATGTTATCTGGCTTTTTCACTGTATATTTATTTTAAACTTAAAGCTAGTATTTGCCTAGAGATGAGCTATTCTTTGTGTCGTGACCTCCCCCAATACCACAGATTTTCTGTAAAAGTGCTCCCCCTCAAAAAAAAAACAAACCAACAACCCACATCCTATGTGTATAATCTTAGATTTTAAAAAAAAAAAACAAACAACATGAAGAGAGATTAATACTTGCTTATGCTATTCCTTTTAAAAGATGTGATGTTCATACTTTAAAGACTTTTAAATTATAAGTGGAGTCTTAACATTGACTTTTGAACCAGTACAGTTGATCTGAGTGTTTTCTTCAGAAGTACAAAACTACTCAAGCACAGTAGTACAAAACTATTCAAGCATAGTATAAAACCAATGCAGAGTGAAATGCCCAGTTCCTACTGAAGTAAATGCTACAATAGAAAGCATTCAATAAATTAACTCAAGCTATATTAAAGTAATTTAATTTTTTGTTATGTCAGTGGGGCTGTCTAGTAACGTACGAGGAAGCTAGACCAGTTTGCAGCCAGAGCATGTGAAAATGTAATTTAACGGAAGTAGAAACCTTAATCTCAGTACTTGAGCTTCCATCTGCCCTAGCTTGTTCTTAGGCTGAGGTGTCTGAGGCCAGTGAGACTTAATCCATACAATAGTGATTTCTTCCTGCCTGAGCCTAGAAACCTTTTCAATATATACTGTTGGACACTCAGGAGGAGAAATTAATTAATCTGTTCTTTAGAGGGTCATGATACCTGGAAGCAAAATGAAGGATGGCAGCAGTAGAACAGGAAGAATGAAAAACATGCATCCCCAGAGAAGAAAATGAATGATGGAGGGCTAGTAGTTATTCCTGGAAGATTATCATCTTCAATTGCCTTGCAGTACATCAACTAACTAAATAAATGCAACAGCCATATCCTGCAGATAGTGGGCTGAAGATGAAATCTGCAAGAATCCATCAGTGTTATTGTCTAAGGTCTTTACCTTTTGTTTCAGTTCCATTCAGTACCTCTTCTATCTTCATTTTTCAATTTCTGCCCCACTTCCATGTCACTTGCAATCTAGCTAATTCCCTGTCCCTCTTTCTTGGCCAAGTTTAATTCAGATGCTGAACTAAGAACAAATGGTAACTCTGATAACAATCTCAGTTGCCTCATGACTAGGTCAGCCTCAAGAGTTAGAAATTATATCTATATAACATGGTATTATATTTGAAACTGAAACCTTCAAGCTGAAGCTGCTCAAGCTTTCTTAACTAAGCTACTAAATGAAACATGAACATAAAATATTTTGTGCGGTTTCCATGTGTGTCGATAAATGTTTGGAGCGTGAGTGTGCTTGCTGTCTCTGAGGCATACAGATTAGTGCCAAAACACAGATTAATGTAATCTAGAATTATGATGTGCAAGTGGGAATCTAACCTGCATGGGGGCAGAATATAGGGTTTATTTTGCAGTGATGGACGTTTTCACCATCTAAAGATACGTGCGCGCACACACACACTGACACTACTCCTTAAAAGAGACCCTAGGATCATGTTAAGATCACTTGATAAAAACAGTAAGAAATAGGTTTTTATGGTAATCAGGAAGTAATAGCTAATGTGTCATACAATCTAGTGTAGATTGAGAAGCAAATCTAGAACTACAGAATTTTTTTGGAGAAAATACCAACAGATAGTAGGGAAAGCTGTTTATATTGATTCCTGTAACAGTAAAAGGAACTGCCATGTCAAAGTTTTTCCTGCCAACAATTTATCTTTTTGACTTCTGTCCAGCTGCCCTAAAGAAAAACTAGTGTTAAAGAATACTATTAACAAATTTAACATGCTTACATTAAAATTTGCCTTTGATTAACAAATGCTTCTCAGAAGCGGGAAATGGCTAGAAAGTAATCTGAACTTGATGCAAATACAGAATGTGACTGGAAAATGAAACACTTTTGCAGATCATGGTATTATTTTGTACTTGTATGAAAATAAATATACGTATTCATGAGAAATATCAGTCTCTTCTCACAGTTTTAAAGAATGTTGGGCAACTTAAAGATCATATCCTGGCAGATAAAACTACTTTTTATAAAACGTTTTTGTTCGTTTGAAAAATATAAACTTTTAGATGTATACATATTTATTCTAGAAATTAGATGACTTTGCTAAGAATTAAAAAATATTTTAATGCTATAGTGTCTGACACCTGCATATTTTCCAGTGGTTTGCTACTGCACCTGCATGAGTGTCTTTTAAATAACTAAATTAATGTCACAATCAACTTCGCTTACTAAAAAAAAAAAAGTAGAATATATCTTTGCTGTCGCTCAGAGATGAACAGCAGCTATGAAGAAGGCTGATACCTTGTCCTAAAATTTCTCTGATGTCATCCTTCCAATACCCACTGTAGACAGACTTTGTAGCTTATAGAACATGGGCTTATTTAGTTAGCTAGAAATATTTGATTTCTGTTGCAGCCAGTTAAAAGGATCAGCTTGTGTTTTGCTCTAGTTTGCTCTAGTGTTTTGTGTGTTGCAAGAGGAAGTTACAGCATGACTTTTCTTTGAAAAGTATGTTTGTAGAAAATGACATTGCAGGGTTCCTTTTTTGTGCTAAATGCATTTTTTGGTGAATTTTTAGCTTTGCAAAATCTGTTAGTTCTGAAAGGAAAACTGAAATCTATTTGTCCTTTACTAATAATGAGGATCTTACAAGCCAGGCTTATGCTTTACAGTCAGCTCCAGCTTGTTGGAGCTCAAATCAGTTCTTCATGAGTAAATTTAAATGTCAAATCATTCTGTGCATTAACTTTCCAGTGTTATTTATGGAATAAAAAAATCAATAAAAACACTTAAATATAATGATAGTGTGTAACTCCCAATATGGTATACTCTGTATGGTATACGCTAACAGCTTTCAGCTGTTTGTGCAGTGCCAAACTTAAGCTAGCAAATGTTACTGCTTCTGCTGTTCGTTTTTACTGACTTAACGTGGGAATGCCTGTTTCGTGTCATCTTGTGCACCCAGTTTGAATGTAAGCTCAGATATTTATTACACTTTCATTTCAAAAGGGATATAGCACTTATCTTCCATTTATAGTAAAACCTTGCCTTACTCTTGTTTTTGATACTATAGTGTATGATTACACAGTAATTTGGAGTGCATAGAACAAGAGACTTAAATGGAAAAGTCAGGGTTTCAAACAAAGGGAAAGGACGTAGACAAGCATTTCTAACATATATTCCTGCTACCACAAGAGATCGGGTCATTCTCATTGTCTGGAATCGTAGGTTCTTACAGCAATGAAGTTTTTTTTATATGCAGATATAGACAGCATTATTTTTGGTCTTCAGGTTATGTTGCTTCTGTTTTGGCTTCTCCAATACCAACAGTCATCCTTGTAAAGAGAGATGATGGCTCGGGGGGCAGTTTAACCTATTTAGGACAGGAACAACTAGTAATGTTGTTAATTTTGTGTGTGTGTTAATTTCAGCCATAGGTTGCCTTGGAAACTAGGTTCAATATAGAATTATGCACTAAAGGATCCTGTGCCGCTCATGTTGCAGATTCTGTGAATTAATAGTGAATATGTCAAAGTTATTTTTTGAGTAATATTGTAATGCATATCTTGCTGCAAGAAAAACAAAGTCTGAAATTAGAGAAATTGCTTTGAGATTGCCAACACTTGACAGTGCTCAAGGTTGTTCTCTTCATGCAGCAAAAGTGTTTGGAAGGTGGTATATTGTCCCTCCCCCCCAATGTTTTAAAAGAACCTCTCTGGTAAAGCTTTTTGTCTTGTATTTTGAGGAATAGTTAACACCTTTCATCCTAAAAGGTATTTAAATTCAGTTTGCAAATGACTTTGAACTTGCCTGTTGTTGACATTAACTGTTTGCTTTCTTCAAGTATAAGTAAAACTTCTGCAAAATGAGCTACAGGTATTAAAAACAGATATTCCCATTATATTAGTATTTCTGTAATACATTGGTTGTATATGACTTACAGTCAAGGTAAAGATTTATATAAAATCAAGGTGCTCTGTCCTCTAAATCTGGTGGCTGCTTCAGAAATTACTCAGCTGTGAAAAAAACAAACAAACAAAACCAAAACAAAAAAACCCAACACTGCTCTTGACTTACTAGTACCAAACTGAAGACGTGGGCTACCTTCTCCATCAAGGGTAGTTATTTATCTCAGATCTGCCAAATTATGTTCAGTCACACTAGGATTCCCTTTAGAGACAAGCTGAAAGTTAGTGTAGCAGGCGTTCAAGTGCAGATGACACCTTCTTGAGCATTTTGAAATTTAGGAGCTGCATTTGGTTGTGAGGGAAATCTCACGTTCCTCTTCATCTCTGGCTTTTTTTACTTGCCAGTTTTTCTCTGTACCTCTCACAGTATTGGTGCTAGGGGACATACCTCTCTTCACTTATGGTCTCTGGAACTTCCATACAATAAATATCACAATATTTTAGGTGTTACAGTTTCTTCTTTTTAGGGGAGGAAAAGCTTGTCATATGTACTGTTTCCCAGTGCATGTTCTACAATGCAAGGAAAACATCTTGTTTACTTGTCACTTGAAGACAAAGTGAAATTCCTTGTTACTAAATGAAAACTTTACATTGGTGAAAATAATGTATACTAAAATATGTTACATATATTTATAGTATTCTGTAGGGATGCTTTACTAAATTGCATATGCAACCTCATGTACATTGGATGCGAATTCCACCTGTGAAGCTTTGTTAATTTTTCGTGCTGCTGCACAGAATCCTGCCTGTATTATGGTTAGTATTGACCCAAGTATGAGAGGGTCAACTTGGTCTGAGCTACTGATGCCCCTAGATACCTGCTGTAACTTCAGTCAGATGAAAAGTGCTGGGTGGTGCCTGTAAATAGCTTCTGTTCACAACAAAAATATGCAGACACTTAAAATATTTTTTTTAATGTAGTATATCCATTAATAATTTGAGTAAGATTCTCTTTTTAACCAAAACAGAAAGAAGAAGGAAAAATTCAAGGGCAGCTTAATAAATCTGATTCTAACCAGTACATCAGAGAACTGAAAGATCAGATAGCTGAGCTGCATCATGAGGTAAGTGATAAAATATTACTGTCTTTGATCACTTACACCTTTTGTCCTATCTCTCATTTGCAGCAGGTTTTGTGTAGCTATTATGGCTTCAGTACCTGATTTTGCCAACATACGTTACTTTAAATGGATGCAATACAACTAACTCCTATACATTAATCTTGCCCTTATCCTGCGATGTAAGAGAACAAAAAATTACTTAGTTACATGATTTGATGTTAAATGAGATAAGCATTTCTTTTCCATCTTGTTTTTTCCTTAATTTTATGAGTTGATCATATTTCACTGTGGTGCATTTAATGCATTTGGAGCTGTGTGCATGAAAATAAGCCCCTTTATGTCTTTATTTGGTACTACTTTTAAGGCTATTTTAGTTAGAAACTAAACTGCATTTGTACAAGTCTAAGAGTCAGTGTGTAGATTTTTTTTTTTGCTTCTTGCCGCTGTGAGGATGAATTTTATGTGGCAGTATACTGAGATTGCTTAAAAAGAAAAAGGATGCTTGCTTAATATCAGTTAACAGATTTTTAAGTTTTAAACTGCCAAAACCTTCAACCTATGAAATTTCTGTCTTCAAACTTCCTTGGTCTAATAGTTGTAGTAACTTTCTGTTAGTTAAAAAGATAGAAGGTCCTGAAATCAAAATGGCTTATGTAACTTCTGTGCTCACTGGCTCATTTCAGTTCATCCTGCATTGTGAAGAAATATCTTTACCTAATACTACACTGTGTGCAAAATGCTCAGTCATCTTTGCATTGTACTCTGCTTCTGTTTCCATACACGTTCTAATACACAGCTCTGATAGCGTTGCTTAGAAGTGTAGTATCATAGAGCAATACAACCTAATTATTTGTTTGTTGACTTTTTGTTTTTGTTAAATAAACACATCCTTTATTTAAGCATAGGTAGTGTTTTCATAACAATCTTAGTGGATTAAACCTTCTAGGATCAATCTCTTGAGAGTTATTATAACATAGTGGAGGATCTTGGAATGCTGTCTACGCTATAGATTGAGGGTAGTCTCTAGGGCCAACAGTCCAGCACCTTTACCAATCATTAAGCTCACTTAAGTATAAAAATCAATAACCTGGCAATTCCCATTAGAGGACAATAACTAGCTTGCTTTGTTCCTTATGAGAAAGTAAGTGGCTTGTAGAATTCACATATTTTGCATTATGAATAAATAAGGCACTGTACTGACTTTTTCCTCTGCTGAGTGTAGGTTTAAAAGCTAAAAAAACACTGCTTTGGAGGAAAAATAGAATTACTGTTGGAAAGCTGTTGCATAATTTTCTCTATACAAGCATTTGTCATATGCCTGACTGAGCAACTCAGTTGTCATGAGGGCATGCAATTGTGCATGTGTTTAATGTATATAAGTGTATTTGAAAAGGTTTGACTGAAAATGAGGTTCGGTAGCTCACAGAACAATGATAATTCTGAGTAATACCAGTGATTCCTAACAGTTAAGTCTGGACAAATCTTTACTAGCATTTCAATTTCACTGAAAGAAAATATCAGCTAGGAAGATTCAACAACAGTAGAGTTTGTGTAATTCCACGTAGAAAAGCACTCCTCTTCCAGATGTGTGCTGCTTTGTAGGTTAATGTTTAATTTCTAAACTAGGTAAACACTATAGGAACAAAGTATCTCATTCTAGGATAGATAGAACCAGTAGGAATAAAGTCTGTATGTAGTAGATAAATTCTACCTTGGCAGCATTTCTGAATGATTCCTTACACAGAGTTTCTTAAATCCTTGATTGCTAATGACTTTTTTTCTCTTTATTGTTATGTATCTATATGTCTAGTTTTTAAATAAACTTTGGAGGTAAAGTAATACTTCATGCACAATCCTTTATTTTGAGCGTAACCCACTGGGCTGATTTTGAGATAATGTAAGGTTAAGTCTGAAATGTATGTACTATTTATAGGTAAGTTAGTGCTAATAAAAAAGTCTTGGATTAACATAGCTGTGAAGTAAAGAACTCTGCTTCCAGTGTTCCACGAAACAGCAAAATCTGAATAAAATGGCAACAGGCATAAATGTTTGCTCTCAACTGATAAATGTTAGGATTAATATACTTCAGTCAATACCAATTAAATAAACCAAATTTTTACATCTTCACTGAAGTGTCTTGTGTAGATCCATTAATGACCATGCTCTTTGCTTTTTGGCTAGCTGCTTTTTGAGTCAACTTCTGCAAAAGTTAAAAGAAACGTTACAATTTGCAAATTCATCTTCCTGAAGATAGTGTGCTGGTGTCTGTGACATGCTGACCACAACCTCCCAACTGGTTAACATGTAAAAGTCACTGGTAAAGGAACAGAGTTCTTGGTGTGACTGCATGGTTGCCATCTAGTAAATTGTAACTACAGAACTTTAAACTGGACTTCAATTAATGCAGAAGTTACAGTTTAAGGTAGGGGTGGGATGGGTGTGTGTGAAACACGATTAAATGTCTTTGCATGGCTATCAATGTTGATTCTGCTTATTGAACTTTTTTTTGGTCTCCAGTACTACTTTTTTACACAAGTTTACGTCAAAAGAATTGCAGGTTCACCATCTGAAGGATGGAACAAAATAATAAGTCAATCCTATACTGAATATAAGTAACTGCAAACTAAGTCCTTATTCTGGCCTTCTGATAAACACTATTTCATGTGTTTGGCCAGCAATCTGAATGCACGGGTTTCTGTATCAGTGGAACCTGGAGGAGCTAGATACTTTAATTCTATGGTGTGATATGATCCATCATATGGTGATGGTACCAAGATGTGGCAACAGCACAATCCCTCCTAATTGCAGAGTTCCAGTGAAAGATCTGTTCCGTCAGTGTTTGCAAGCCAGGCAAATAGCCAGGGACAGGGTAAACCAGGAACACCAGAGAACGCAAAGAGAGGTCACTGTTGCTGCTCGAGGTCTAAAACTGAATCCTTTCCACTAAAAGGCGGTTACTATGACACAGGCTGCTGCTGTGACACCTCTTGACTTTGTAGTGGAGGCAAGTTTGACACTCAGATTTCAGATACTTAGAACTATGCATATAACTTAAGATGATGAATTTTATTTTTAAGAAGTTTTGTTTGTACTTTTAAGAACTTCCAGCCAATAGCCCTTTGTTGTAATCTGAGTCCATTAATTAATTTTGATCTGCCTTTTCTGAGCTCAGATTTTGCATGCATCTTAGAAATGGTGCAGCTTGCAGCCTAAAGGATAAAATTCACCTGCTTTATTACTCATTTGGGAACAGTAATGTTACAGTCAGCCTTCAAATCATATTATAAGAAGGCTTATTCATAGTAAATCCAAGTTGTTGTGTTCCTGTTACTGAGTAAAACTGCATGTACTGGGAACCGGTAGTATGGCATCCAGAACTGAACCAATTGGGCACATTGCTATAAAATTACAAGGCAAATTACATAGAAAAAGATTATGCCTTTTTTCTTACCTTTCAAATGAAGTAAAATAACTATAAATGGAATTACTATACTGGATTTTTGGCCTGTTCTAATAAGATACCTGCCTGATTCCTCTAATACCTAACCAGTGGATTTCTGTAGTATGATAAGCTGAATTGTATATTGACTACTTCACAGTAGGTCTTAAACTTGTATTTTGATTAACACTTCAGGAGAGCAAACAGACAAAAGCTGGAGCTTTAAGAACATGGTGACAAGACTTGTGTTGTAGACTTCTGCTCTGTGCACACCATTTTAGATCTACTCGCATGCAGCTCTGTGCACAGACTTGAGTAGCAAAATATCACTTAAAATCAGAATATTTAACATAATTTACATTATTACGTAAAATGCTGAATTCATACTTAAATTCCTCAGTGCTAGCCATAACTTCACTCAGAGTTCACATACATCTAAATCAATTATTATTAACTTGCAGTTTTAACTTTAGTAAATATGTCAGTCATTTTTATGGTCATTCCCTAGAAAGTTAGACAGTTATCCTTTAATCTTTTACACAACCTATCAACATTTGAAGAACAGCTGGTGTGTAAAGAAGGGAGACTCAGACTGCAGTATTTCTAGTTAGCCAATAGCTAATCCTGTGATTGGCCTTATTGGCTGAGTTGCTTTATTGGGTGCAGAGTTGTTAGATGCTTATGGCTTTACTGTTGAAGTCTGAAACTAGTGTGAAAACCTGTAATTTTGAGGATTGTCACAGATTCAAACAGGAAGTCATGACGTAAACTTTCAGAGCTTTTAATATGCACTGGACCTAGGCACTCGCTTGCCTCTTCAGAAATATGTGTCCCATTACCATTTGTTCTTTTAATTAATTGAAATCTTTCCACCTATCTTTCTTCCGCCATTTTCCTTCCATTCTTAAAGCTATCTCTACCACATTCTTAACTTCTAGCTTAGTAGGAATTTAACCTAAAATGCTTTTCAGTTGTGCAGCCCCGACAGGCTGCAGCTTTTGTGCAGCAACTTCTGTTTCTCTTGTCAGTAGGTACACAAGCTTGGTTGTCCTGCGTCTGGCACGAGAGAAATAAGGTCTGGTGAGCACTGCACTCTGTCACTTGACCTTACAGTTAATGTACTTTAACTGCTGTAACATAAATGGCATGAGTGTACAGGCACTGCAAGATTTGTAGTGTGGGTTACATACCGCTCAGGCTGCACAAGGAGTGCTAGTACTTCATGGAAGTTGCCTTTGACTACACACTGAAGTGTGAAATGAAAGCAATTTTTGTGAAACATTTTTACTATTCAAGAGAGTATCCCGTGTCAGGAGATGGTCCTGAAGTAAAACAGTTATTGCATTTGGAAAAGAGTATGTAGAAGGTTTGGACTGTTACAGTTTTCCATTAAGTAAAGTTGAAGGTTTAAGAAAAACTGACTAAGATAAATCTTGAACTAGTTACTCATTTCAACATAAATCACATGCTGGGGAAAAAAGAAGGAGGTTCTTTGTAGCTTGCCACTCTTTACTTTTAATTCAAACTGAATGGAATTAAATGATTTATAAACTGCTAAGTTCTGCATTTCATGCACTACCCCACTGTACATGCAATCACTTTATATATATTACACAGTAGCTGTCTCTGCTTCCTGTTGGATGTTGCAAGGCTTGTATGTGTTACCTAGATTACAGGAGTGGTACAAAAGATTAGAATTGACATGCTTACCCACAAACTACACTGGCAGACCACAAGACACCTTTGGAGACAAAAGCAAGTGGTTTCTAGTCTTACAGACTTTGTGATTTAGGACTGAAGTGCTTAAGTTTAAATTGTATTTCAAATGAAACATCGTAAAGTTTGTCTTTGTTGTACTGGTAGCTGATTTTTGTGTCTCTTGGAATGCTTTAATGAGTTTGGTTTGCTGTTAAATTGCAGGTTCTTATGTATATTACTACAGCATTTCAAATGTAGGTTTGTTGTAATCTTGACAACTTTCATACTAAAAGCTAAATTCTGCCTAATATGCATTCAAGTCCACAAAAACAAGTAGCCTCCACAATTTGGGATTGCGGAGGGTTATTCCATAAGGCTATGATTCTACTGTGTATTGGCTGTCTGCATTAGGGGACGGCTTTATGATGGGGAGAAGCAACATGCAGAAACTTAGTGCTTCCTTCACTTAGCATGTATTTTTTCCTTAGAAAGCAGGAATATGGATGTTGAAGATAGCTCTTTAAAATCCATTTTTAACAATGCTTTCCTATACCTGAGGGATTCAGTAGTTCTCAGAGGTTAGTGATGTCTTTTTTTTTTAACTAATTATTTGGCGTTTTTGACATATACATTATTCCTTATAATTCTGGCACCTCTTGGTCTTGATCTGTATTCTTAGATTTAAAAAAAAATAATCCAGATATAAGAATGGACTCTAGAATCAAGGAGATTTGTGGAGGAGAGAAGGTGGTTTCTGGGAATTTGTCTGCAATTTTTGTCTTAGATTTGAGTAGAGCTTTCAAAAGATACTGTGATGTTTCTTTCCTATATCTCTTGCCATTCCCAGGAGATACAAAAAACTGACTGAATTAGGACTTGACTGAACTAATGCTAAATGCATAATAAACATAAAGTGACCAAGGAAGATAAATGAAGCAAAATAGAAACTTTTGAAATAAACAGACTTGTTTCTTTGTGCCTTTGCTTTTGCTTCTCGTACTGTTCTAACTGTTGTCTAGTCACCTTCAGCAGCCAGTGCAATTTGTGACCCTAAAAGAGGAGGATCACCTAATTCCTACTCACCTACTTCTTGGTGTCTAATAACATTAGTAAATTGAAATGGTTGTGGGGTTTTTTTATACAAAGAATTTTGAAAGGGGGGGAGTGGGATATAAAATATTCAAACTGTAAGTGGGATGAAGAAGTTTGTTCACGTCTCTTCCAGTGCAAGAATTAGAATCTTCAAATGAAACTGGAGGTATATTGAAAAAGCACTAGAGGATATGATTTTTGCAAATTTAAGAGATTAAATTCCTTTAGATCCAAAATTGTTCCACATACTAAAATCCATGTTAATACAGATTGGAAAAAATAACTGCCTAAATTCATGGGGGAAAAAAAACAACCCACAACCTGGAGATGCACAGATATCACACATATAGTTAAAAATGGGCTACTTGCTGGAGTTTGAGAACAACATTCTGGGAAAGTACAACTACATATTTGCCTATTGTTACATTCCTTCGCAGGCATTGACCAATGTCAGGGACAGAATACGAAGCTAGTTTTCTCCTAGCTATTCCTATGTAATGAGATATACTCTTAAATAATTACTTGAAATACTCTGAGAAGTAAGCAAGGATGAGACTGTTTGCTAACAAGATTGGTTTTGGTATTTGAATGAAAATAAAATCCTGATGTTAGTGTGGCACACTGTTTCAACCGATAGAAAACCCTCTGCAAACTGCCTATGTTAACAATATTTCAGCATGGCTGATGGAAAAGAACAAGATGACAGACGACTGGGGCATTATTATTCCACAGAAATAATTTTTGGAGGCTTTTAAAAGGCTATAATAGTAACTTTAAGTGAAATTATGGTGATTGAATTCTTATTGACAATGCAGAAGAGGGGATTTTTTTTTTAAGTCTCTCCCATTTTCAGTATCTGAAAACTTGATGGCTATTCAAAGAAGTAGTGGCCACTAGATTACAACTCTTCCATTCCCACATACATATAGTTTATCTAGGGGTGGACCTGATATTATGTTTTAAGAACCTAATGCAGTCAGTAAGATTCTGATATAGGTGTTATCTCACGGTCTGATCTTGCTCCTGGTGTACTAACATTTTAAGATTGGCTTAATGAGAAGAGATATAAAAGTTAGAGATTAAATACTATGCTTTTAAAAGATTTTGCTTGTGTAAATAAAATTCAAGACACTTTAAGTAATTACCTTGAGGATAAATAATGCATAAGTTATGACCAAAGGAGTAATTGATAATATGGTTGAATTAAAGATACATTTTTCAACCTAGGTTAGCTTTCTAGGCTTTCACTGCTGAAACTAAAACGGAGAAGGGAAAGTAAATTGTAGCCATCAAGTGTGAAGGATCAAAAAAAAAACCACAAACAACCCACCTATATAGGCCACATAATACAACGCCTAAATAAAATTCAGTGCACTATAGTATACAGGAGGAAAGTTTAAACCATGTTAACATTTCCTTTGGTCTTAAATACCATAAACTGGTTATGGTAGGTGAGCTGTGTTTAAAAGCTGTCAAATTATTTCCTCTTTTGTTTGTTTTTTTTTATTATTATTTAATAATCTTAAATCAGTACGGTACAGTGGGTGGTTCTGGTCCCCAGCAGAGTTTAGTCCAGGCTGTCCCCTGAGGAGATGAGGGAGTATCTTTACAAGCAGCTAAATGATGACTCTTGCATCAGACATAGATGAGCACAAAATGATGACCCTGCTTGTGGCCCACTGGATTAGCACAAGACAGATTGGCTGCTTCTAGCAGCATTCCTCACTCCTCTTTCTCTCACAATTATAGCATCTGGGCATGATAGTTGGTTACAGGCAGGAAGCGTTATTCCATTCCTCTGTTAATTTTGTTACTAGGCTTCCTCTGAGTCAAATTTAATGCTTACCAAATCAAATGTCCTCTTATATGAAACACCACTAGACTACATTCACAAGCAGGGTAAATAACTGAGCTGTTGTCCACCTATTTGGTTTGGATGTGCCTGTGCTGTGTTGCAGTCAAGACTGCAGTGTGGGCACATCTTTAAGTAACTTTTAAAGCTATGAATGAGTTGTACGTAGCTTTGCTGCATAATGAAGATAGGCAAATTAACTGGGGAAATTGAATTCTATTTAAAGTTCAACCTACTATAACTTTTTTCAAAGTTCTCCTCAGAAGACATATTTATAGGGTGACGCCTAGCAGCGGATCAGATAATATGGGCAAATGAGAATGAAAGAAGATCAGATTTATCAACATTTAGATATCTTGGAAACAAACAGGTAACGTTTCTTTCATCAGAACTAAGGAGAGAACAGCAAGTCCAAAAAGACCTAGTACTCTTCCTGTAAAATTTATAATTAGGTATGATGTTCTTCCACTCAATCACTTGCCAACTTATTTTTCCCTCTTTCTTCTGGAAGGAGTGCACTATTTGCTTTCTGTGTAGCATAGGCAGATGTATATTTGTCTCTGGGCAATTGTCATTTTACTTACTTGCTGTCATAAAACCAACTAATCTTTGTGGGATTTATTTAAATCAATTTTTACATTGGTCTCACTTCATAGTTATCACTAAAACTGTAATGTTTGTTAAAGGTATTGTATTAACTCTTGCAAAGCACTTGTTTCTCAATACTGACTAGAATCACATTAACGCCTTCTAATAATTTTACTAGACAAATGCTTTCAAAATATGCGGTGCTCTATAAATGTTTTCTTACTTGATAAGAAGTGTTGTCCCTGAAAGGAAATATGTTAGCCCTCAGATTTACAAAGTAAGTATTTCAACTTGTGGTGGAAGTTTATAGCACAATAAATCATGTGCTTTTCTTTTACCGTATCTTGCAAGCACAGTTGGACAAGAGACCATCAGATTTTTCCCTCCCCACAAGTAAAGTTCTTGCAAGGCTGCTGGACAGCTAAAAATGTAGTTGCTTTACTAGTACGTGTCAAAGGTACAGAGCCTCTGTGCTGCCAGAGCCTGATTTAAGTGGTTGTGGTCAGTCTGAGGAACCTGTGATGTGATAAGATAGCGTTTGTGAGGTCATGTGGTTTGCAAACACCCAATCTAATGTAGCAGCTTTTGTCTACAACAGGGTAGTTAAATATATACTGTATGCTTTAGAAAAGTGAATTGCTTTATTCCTTTAATTCAGCTTGTCCTTGAGAGTCAAGAGATGTTCTACTGGCTTTAATACCAAGATTGTTAGAGAAGTGTGAGGCTGAACAGATTGGGAGTCTTAATTCTCCAATAACTTTCTCCAGTTTAGTTACCCTGCCCTTAATAAAACAACTAAGTTTAGAAACTGGCTTAACTAAGCAATCAACAGGCAGAAGCATTATTGCACAGTGGAATCACAGTATATTTTATGAACATCAGTTGTTCAATTCAATTAAATTTGAATGGGTGTTGATACTGTAATTAACACAGACAATACTACACTTGCCCAAAAAGGTACAATTGATTCCATAATGATGATACTCCATTCCACAAGTCTTTGGCCACAAACTCCATCTTTGCATCAGGTAAGGTCGATTCCTCTCCCTTCCCCCCAGTAACACCACCATCAACAAAATATCTTCCGTCTCTCTTCAGAATGAAGGAAACCTCTAAATGTGAACAGTCTAACCAGGACAGTGATGTAGTCTGGCCTCAAACGGAATAGATATGACTTTGTTCATTTTGATGAGGGCAACAGTTTTAGGTATGAATCTTAACTGTTTCACTGCCACGACTGACAGATTAGATTCAGTGATAAAAATAAATGAAGATTGGTGATTGTTCTCTTTACAAACACTCCCTGCCCCCCCCTTTTTTTTTCCTAACTATCCTACTGCATCAAAGCTCCAGATCTGTCTTGCTGAGCAATATACTAGTTCTTGATTGCAGCACTGGATTAATATAGCTAGCTGTACTTAACTATACTAAGTCCCTGTTTAGAGTTTGTCTGGATTGCCAAAGCAAGTAATCTGATTATAGATAAAGTTATTTCATTATCGTGGCAATAATGCTCTTCTCATGAGTGTTGAAGCTGCATGACCTGTCTGCTGTACTCATTAGAGCTATCTCAGGGTCTATCCTATGTTTCTGCCTATAAGTCAAGTTTTGGGAATTGAAAAGTTGGAGGGATTGAGGTTCTACTGGTTTGAATTTATCCGAGTAGTTGTTCCTTGCAAAAAAATTTTGTGTAGATGGCACCTGTGTATGGTTGCTGTATGAGAAAAAAGCTCAGAAGAGGAATGCTACCTAATATGCTTCTAATATGTCTCTGTAAATTTATCTGAATATAAGCAGGGCAAACAGTGGAGATGTAGTGGAAACCCCTCCTAAAATTCTTTTATCACTCTCAGAATGGCAGCTAGCACAGATGGAAGTAATTTCTGCAATCAGAGGCAAAAATAAATGTTACTTAGTCCATTTAAAAATGCTGAGTTTAACTCCTGCTTTAAAAGGACAGAGTAGAAGTGCAAAATGATCATTTCCTGTAACTGTTGCCCTTAATGGGTTTTTTCAGTCTCTGTATCAGCCAGTACATTCTAGTTAATGCTTAAGGTTTCAGTAACTTCTGTATTTATAGATGCATGCTCTAGGGAGAAGGAGCATGGAGATTTAGGTAATTCTTGGACATAGTAATTGTACTACATTCAGTGTGATCATGCTGCTGTTTTAAAATATTTTTGTTGCCATGTCCTCACTCCAAATGAACACTTTCATTAGAACTTCTTGTAGGGAGAGTTTCTGGGAACTACCCTTCCATCTACCAACTAGCTATTTATAGAAACTTCTCAGGGCTAAGTCAGCTCAGAACTTTTTTTTGGAATTGCATACAATCTCACAAGGACAAACTTCTCAGATCTTTGAAAAATTCCCTTAATAGATAAAATCTGACTTAGTTACCAAAGACTGATTTCTTTTGAAAATAGTTTAAAAGTTGTGTACTTCCTTAACACTGTTGCTATTTCAATTGCATATTTGATACAGAACTTCAAAGTTTAATTTGATTACATGACACTAGATCAAAACCAGATTCTTTAACCATATAGTTCAGTGATCAAAAAGTCATGACCTCCCATTGATCGCTTTATTGGTTTCCTGTTCTGATTCACTGGAAACCTTCTGGTCTGAACACTTGTTGCTAGTTTTAGTCTTTGTCACGTTTACAATACAGCAGACTCATCTATGGCAAAACTGATATACAACATACATTTAACATCATATTTCCTTTTGGCTCAAGTGCTCTTTAACTGATAATGTTGAAAAGACACTTTTTATAAAAACTTAGGTCAGGAAATGTAACAATAAATTCAGAGCAATATGAAATAAATAGCAGGACAGCTATTTCATAGATTTCATCCATACAAAGCAGAGGTAATTTTCTTTAGGAAACTATTTTATAATTTATATTCTTTAGAAATACTGTTTTACAGGAACAATTGAACTTGCACTGTTCTAGAATCATTAACTCTTATCAGGGTTTGTTGATGATTGTGCAGGTTTCCTGTTATAGTCATGCTAAAACTCAGTCCCAAATAAATGGCCAAACATCCTCAGGTGGATTCCAGACAGTCTTGAGTATGCTGCAGTGCAGCTTGGCTCTTCCTACAGGGACTGGCTAACAACTTCATTTCAAAGGTCATTGCTAGACCCTAGAAACCAGTATTTTGTTTATCTGACTGAAACTTCTGCTGGGTGAAAATTTTTAGATGAGGAAATGAATTTCCACATTTAAAGGATATCAAAGACAAAACTGTATCTTAGGCGGAAAAAAACGCCTCCATGATAAATGAAATGTTTAATAGTGATTTATTAACTACTAAGCAAAGGAAGCAATTTTGCAAACAGATCTTGAAATGCTCTCGGTGCATGTTATTTGTAAGCATGATCAAGACATTTCCTGCTTTCTTAAGTCACAGTACCAGCATATTTCAGTTTGCTTGACTTTGCTTAACTAGTGAAATTTGTTAAATTAGACTCTGATTAGTATCTTGAGTACTACCTTACAAACATCACTTTTGGGGGTGGGAGGTAAGGCAAAAGCAAAGACAAGTCATAAAGCTATGTAATGGTGATTCCAATCTGCTAAACTACAAATTCATGTTAAGCCCCCACCCTGAACACTTCAGGCTAACTTTAATATTTGTAGTTTAGGCGAACTACAAGGGAGAAAAAGTAATATTTTTTTTCAATGTTAGTGTTGTAGTAAAACTTCTCTAAAATAGTTTTCCAGAGTGTTTTAATGCACTCTTCACAGAATCACAGAATGTATTCACTTTCTTCCTTATGTCCATGAGTCTTCAACACCCTATTAGAATGTGTTAAACAACTTGATTTCAACAAAATGTAGCTAATTTTTCTGAGATTTTTTTTTTTAATTTTGACACAAAATTAGATCTTGGGGAAAGGAAAGCAGTAAAGAGCACTTCCTGTTTGAGAATGTAATGGTCTATTTTATCAATTTCAAAATTAGTTAGATATTAAGCTGAAGCAGAACACCTTTAGGAAATCTGAGAAAACTCAAAGTTGTTCTGGAAGAGTTTTAATCTTAATATTTTAAATTAAAAAGAAAAAAAAAGACAACTGCATGGAATCAATAAATGAAGATGTAACCTATTTCCTGAAGGATACCTCTGGTTGCAGATATTTTCCATGTCTGCCTCATGGTGAAAGGAAAAGATGATTAATTGTTTCCTTTCTTTTTTTTTTTTACATATTCCTTGCATATCTTCTTAGGTCTACAAAAGGTATTCTAATTCAGTTTTTAAATCCCTAGAGGTAGATAGGGCATTGGAGAATCCAAAATGGCTTCAGTAAAAGATGTGGGGGTGGCCATCTATGCAGCTTTTCATATGGATTTCAGAGACGAGAAGCCCATACAGTCCCTCTTAGCTGTTATCTTTCAAACAGTGAGTCCGTGGTATTAGGGGCCTCTTCCTCAGAAGGCACAACAGTGATTGGGTAATGGGAGCAAGCAGAGTAAACGTGAATTCCTGGATTCAGTATCTGTTTGGTCTGGCTGGTTTAGGCTTCTTGAATCATCAGTAATTTCCAAGAATGACCCTTGTCTGGCATTGCTCATGGTGGTTATTTACAAGTTCATAATCCTAATTATGGCTGCATTTATAGCTATGGCTTTAAAAAAAGAACTTTAATGTTAACTGAAGTGAAATGGGAAATTCACTGACACTGTAAAAAAAAGCCACAACTTTGAGCTTTGTCCTAATACAGTTACAAAGATAACACATTTCTAATTTAGCATATTTTTAAATTTGTTAGAGAATGTGTCACTGTTTTGAAACAAAGAACATTGTTGTATTATGTGCAATATGTGTTGTTGACTTATTTTACACATGATCTTGAGAGCTATACAAGTTGTGAGGAAGCTCTCAAAAGACTATCCTCTGCATATGATCTGCATGTTTGGGTAAAAACTGTCTCATGCTTGTGGAAAATTACGAATATCTTTAAAGTTGGTTTGCTTTTGCATTAAACTTCTTCCTTATTGCAGGATCTATTAAACCATACTTAAGCTTTTTTAAAATCTCAGACTTTTCAAAGATGAATAAGCAATGGCTTTCATTAAAATGCTCTGATACAGTTCTGTCACAATGCATGCCTAGCAGTCTCTTTCATATAAGGAAGCTGATTCTATTGGGGAAGTCTAGAAACCCTATTTGCATTGTAGCTCTACAGTCATTACACTTGCGAAGAATTGTTTTAGATGATGGATTGCTAATATTAGTTTCTGCAACTATTCGTTTAGCTCATGTCTGCATTTGTGCAGTGTTCATGCTGTGATGGTTTCAGTATGAGTGTGGCTCACTGTGGAAGTATAACTGTATATTTAAAAATGGGCTTCAGAGAGCTTCAGATATTTAAGGAGTTGCTTGTGTTCATGGAATTGAAAAAGTAGCACAAAAAGGCCTCCAGCCCTAATGTTGTTCGTTCTTTTTGTGTGCATATGCAGAAATGCTTCTGCATTGCAGTACCTACTGGACATAGTATTTGTCTGGGCTGATATTTGTCTCCCAAATGACAATGTATTTTTCCATGAATTCAGTCTGAGATGCTGCAGCTGCTTTATTTTATGAGATAAGGACTTTTCCAAAAGAAGTTACTGGTAGTTTTCTTAAAGAAGTGGTAGTGTATGCCTTAAACTGGAGTGATCTCATCACAATGGGAAAGGGTCAGCAGTAAGTAGCAGTCAGATGTTAAGTATTATAAGGGATCCCATTAGATGCTGTGGACCATTAATCCTAGAAAATTTTAAGAACTCAAATTAAATTGCTTTTATTCGTGTTAAATGTGATTGTAATTTAATAGATTGTAACTGATATTTTAAATTGGCTTGTAATTAGATTTTTACTTTTAAATCTCTCTTTTTATGTTGCCAAATTGACATTGGTTTTTCTGAATTACAGGAGAGGTATTTGAAAATGCTTATGGCTTGTTTCTCTTCAGCTAAACGTGGTTAGATCATGCTTTCAGCAACATTCTAGTTTTCTTTTGAATCATGTTTGGTTTTTAAGCAGGAAATCCTACTAAGACTTCCTACTGTTACTAAGGTGGAGACAAATAAAGAGGGAACTCTGATTTTTAGATTCCTCTTGCTCTAAGTAAAAGCACTAAGAATTCAGTACCTTTACTCTTTAAATAAAGTTTTAACATGCTGCCTTCTGCCAAAACCAATTTAATTCACCCAAGGCAGTGGTCATATTTTTACCATATTCTGATCTCACTTACTTATCCTACTGTGGGTAGATTGAATATTTATTGGCAAGCTATGTTAAAACTCTTCTTTACTACTTCATAATCAAGTAAATTTCAAGAATTAGTTACTGAGGCCTTTTAAAGGGAGCAGAAAGTAACTTTTCAATTTGACTTCTTTCCACCACTGAATTCCTAGCTTTACAAAAACCTCACAGGTTACAACATAAAAATGTCACCCAGAGCTTAAGTAGAACTCTTTCATATATGAAAAAGTCCCACTTGAAAATTCGACGTATGTTCTCTATTTTAAAAAACAAAGGGGCTTAGAAATATAACTTGCTTGCAACACACTAGCACCTCTGAAATTATTCTATGATTCTATGAGTTAACAAGGAAAAACTTTTGAATTGTACTAAAACTTCTAAATTTCTCTTTACTGTCTCTCCTTCATGCCTGGCTTGATGAGGCAGTCAGCATCAGGTAAGAAGGTTTCTTCTGAGGTTCTAGGATCTGATTGTTATCCTTTTTTCAGCTCTACTGAGTTTGTGAAAGTACACTGTTCCCTGCTAAGAGTATGTACAATTAAAGTCTTTTCATATGTTGACCAGTAGGACATACAGTTTGTCTTTAAAATGCTGAACTCTTTAGGCACAAGAAGATATATAAGTGCAAGTATTATTAAGATTCTGTTCTTGATTTGGCTGGGTTTTGAAGGGATAATGATATACATTTTGGTCGTGTAATGTTATTAACCCTTTGAAATGTCCTAAAGATCACGTGAATGTGCAGTAGTGAAAACTGGGTTGAAGCTGCAGTCATCTAGACAATACGACCTGGATTTGAGACTTAAAAGCAAAACATGTGGGTTTACCAGACCTGTTTTTTTTACAGATGTGATCAGATTGACATTCTTGCAAAACTGAAGCAGTAAGAAACAGCCAAGGTTCATTTGAATGTCACTTGTTGGGGTGACAGAGGTCTAATTCTCTTCACATGAAGGAGGGCCAGATGCAAAACTGAGAGGCTTTAACCAATATTGGCTCTTTCTACAAAAGAGAACAGAATTGATGGACGTTGGGATAGAAGTCCATACTCTTCAACATTGCTGCAAGAAAAAGGGCTGTTCTTTTTCCTTCAGGTAGAATGATAAGGATAGAGTAAAACTAGGGTTTGGGGGGAGTTGGTGGTGGTATGGTGTTTGGGTTGGGTTGTTGCCACCCCCACCTTCTCCCCCAAGTCCTTAGTTGGATTTCCCATTATCTTGATATGCTTGGCTACACAAACGACAAGATCTTGGTGTAATGCTTCACTTCCTACTTAAAGCTCTTTTTCTATGTTAAAATAAAACACTGATAGCAAGAATCTCAAGAAATCTCTCTTAAAAAGGTGACAGATGAGCTTCAATGTGAATAAGGTAATTCATCAGTTGCAAAATCTAAGCCATATCTACACAATGGCAAACACAGAATTGGTAGTTACAAATCAGGGAAGATATTTGAGTTGCTGCTGAGAGTCCTCTGACATCATTGGCTCAGTGTGCAGCAGCAGCCAAGACAATGTTGGGCATCAATAGAAAGTATTTTTAAAAGAAAATAAGGGGTTTATATTGCCACTACAAAACCTTGATGCTGGGCTGGTCTCTGTACCTCAAGATGGATGTAGAGAGTTTAAAAAAGGTCTGTAGCGAAGTTAAAGGGCAACTAAAATGATCAGTGGTCTTGAGCACTACCTGTTGTGAGAGGCTAAAAAGGCTTGGGACTCTTCTGTTTTAGAGAGAAGGCTGAGGGAGGCGTTACGATGTAAGTTTCAGAATCATGACTGGGACCTGCTTTTCACCACTTGTTCCTGCATTACTAGAATTCAGAGGCAATTCCTGAGACAAGTAAGAGTAGGTTAAAACAACAGAATTTCTGGAACTTACTGCCACAGGAAGCTGTGGAGGTAGACAGCAAATAATAAAAAAAAAATATCAGTCATGGGCAACTGGTCTATAAATGAATGCTGAAACAACTAGGAAGAGATGCACTCTCATATCTGCTATAACAGTTTCTGGACAAGTGAGTGGGGGCTTGGGAATATGAAGGGAATGGATTGCAAAAATTTGTTTATATTTACATACTTTCCCTTAAAAACAAAACAATATGAAAGTGCTGTTGTCACTGTTGGAGACAGACTATTAGGCTGATGGACTATTGCCCTGAGCCAGTAGGACACTTCTTACATTCCCATCTTGAAAAAAGATTATGCTTTTTCTCTAAGAAGTGCAGAGCCTCACTTGCTAGATTGCAAAGTTATGAGAGAGTACAAAACCTTTCATTTTAAGAAACTGTTTTTATTTTAAAGCCTTAAGGTGGTATAGCCACTGGTATCTAATTGCATTGGAGTGCATGCTGTCTATGAGTTGTTCCAAATGCTTTGAGAGGCTTTACAAAGCCTTTCTGCTACAACAGAAATTGCAGATAATTAGGCTCCTTCAGAAATGCTCCTGAACAAATGTTAGAGTGAGGTGCCCCTGAAGCATCTTCAACTCTGAAACTACACAAAACTGAAAATAGTGCGCAGCTCTTCACAACCTATTCTGTTAGGTATTTTTAATTTCTTGAAGGCTAGTTGCTTTCATCAACATTCACGTTAAAAAAAAAAAATAAGATGCAAACCACGTTCTACCTTCCACTGAAAACCAACTCGTTTTAAGTATTTTCAAGATTAAAGTGACAGATTTCTAATTGTAAAATAAAAGTAACATTCTGTTGCAGACTAGGTTTTGTGATAAGTTCATGTACTGACACTTAATGTAACAAAAATGTGTTAACTGATACATTTGGGTTCAAATGACAGCATTTACATTCTTAAGTGCAATAATTTTGGCAGGTATGAAGTATTTCAATTTCTCAAACTCAAAATGGCTGCCATAAGAACAGTAATATGCATCCCCCATGCTTTTCACGCATCTCACTGACTTGTAATCTATCTTTCAGGTTGGAAGGGACCCTGGGAGGCCTCTAGTCCAACTGCCTGCTCAAAACAGGATCGACACTGAATTCAAAGCAGGTTCCTTAGGGCTTTGTCAGTTGGGTCTTAAAGCTCACTGAGGATGGAGAGTCCACAGCCTCTGAATAACCTGTTCTAATTCTTAACTGGCCTTGTAGCAATTACTTTCCCTTCATGTTCAAAGACAACCTTGTGTTTTGTGTTATGATCAGTATCTCTTCTCCCACCATGCATTTCAGTAAAGAACCAGTTAGTTATCTTAAGGCATAAGCTCCTGCCCCTTGACTGTCTTGGTGCCTCCCCACTGAATCTACTCATGAATGTCTTTTACTGAGGGAGGAGTGAGGTAGCAAGTGCAGAATAGGACAGATGCAGTCTAACAAGTGCTAATAAGAACTGGTTACCATGATGTACTGGCTATGCCCTTATCAACAAAGCCTTGTATGCTGTTAGCCTTTGTCCCTGCTCAGGGACACTGCTGATCCCTGTTCAGCATCCTGTATGTCGGAACACCCATGTCGTCTTCAGCAGTGTTGCTATCCAGCCTGTAGATCCCCATAATACAAACAAATTTTATGCTACAGTGTTTGTCTGTGCTTCTGGCTGAGATGGCCATTTTTCAAGCAGAGAACTTTTGGAACTATATGACCACAGATAGACTTGTTGTATATATTCTCTACAGTACGTTCATGTTTCTGCCTAGCAGTCTGATTCTCCTTGGATGTGAGAAGTACTTGAGAAAAAGGGCAAGCAAGTGTAAAGCTGCAGGTGAAAAGAAGTATTTCTGGAAGGTCAGAGATTGTGCATCCTTTCATTAGAATAACAAAAGATAACAACACACTGTTTTCCCAGACTCACTTTAGGAATTGGCAAAGGCTGTGTCTCTTCATGATTTTTTTTCACCAGCAGCATTTTCCACAGACTCTCATTTGGTGTTTGGAAAGGCAGCTGCCTAAAACCATGAAGCCATGATTTTGTCATGTTACCTAAATATATTCATCTAAAGGTATCATGTGTTGAAGTCTTCAGGAAAACAGTTGAGGTCATTGGCTTGGCTTTCTGAATGTTCAAAACAACTGACATTGCATATCAGCTTTATAATTTCAGGTGAACCAATGGCTTAATTGTGCAGACCTAAAAGCATATAATTTCTTACTCTAATATAAAATTCGTAGTCACTTGTACAGCGGAGCTTTTTTTCTGTGGTGAGGGTGGAGAGAAATTGTTGGGTTTCGTTTTGTTTTTCTGTGTTTTTATTTTCTTAGTGACTAAAATTGATAGCTGTTTTGGAAACTTCATGTGGCAGCTAATCTGATCGTACTGCAGGATATTTTTAGGGATAATATTTCTAAATAACACAAGAATCTCTGTATCAGGTTTTCTGTATATAAGCTAGTAAACATTATTTATTCCAGATACACGTTACTGTCCAGTACCTAATATTTGACATAAGCTGATTTTGCTTACATCATGAATTATGCTGTACAAGTGTGGAACTCTGTGTTGCTTGCCTTTACACAAGCAAGTTCCTTATGAGACAATTGCAGCCTATATGTACATGAAGAAAATGCAAAAAACTAATACTGGTACATGTAGTTACAAGCAAGGTTTAGATCTACAGCACGTACCCATATTCCTAACAGGGATGTTTTGATACCTGTTAAAAGCTGGAGCTTTTACATGCTGTTAACATACAATTTGATGGCTTCTAGCATGATTATGACTCTTGTGATCTTTTTTTCAACCCCTTTTTTATTCTCCTCTTTTGCACAAGCCCATGGTAAGTACAGATATTCCTGGTTCCCCAAATGGACAGGTAAAATCTTCTATTAGTGTCAGTAGCAAGGACCTACATGCACTTTTTATTTATCAAAGTGAATATTGCTTCAGATTTCTGAAACATAAAATAGATTTGTGTCAAGAAGCTCTTCAGGCTTTTTCTTCTTCCTATTTTCCAGGTCTCTCTTACTGTGAAAAGTTGCTTACAAAATAGCACTTCGTGCATCTTCCTTTTTAAGCTTCCAGAGTGACATTAGGAAGTTTCTGTAATGCATTTTTAATGCTTGTTTTGTATCCTTAGGATTTTTTTATCTTAATACTCTTAGACTGTCAAACTGACCCTGAGGTAGTTGCTACTGAAAGCTAACAATTAAATTCCAGAAAAAATAACCTCAGGAATGACTTCCATGAGTTGCAGTTATTTTCACTAAATTAACAGGGGACTTACCAAGCTTCAGAGCTTTAGGTTTTGCTTTTGAATAGCTTGAATCCATGGTTGTAATAATTGTAATACTCCACAGTGCATTTTGAATTTAAATGTTATCATATCTGTCCATGGTCTGACAATGATTTTTGTCATGTTTGATATTCTCTTAAAATTGAAACTACAATCTATTTATGCAATACAAAGAGAAGTTTCTCTTGTATTTCTTGATCTGAAATCTCATTGAGTCTGAACTAGATAATGAAAAGACACTCAATCTTGCAGTATAGACAGAAATAAATATATTTTCTGGGTTTTTTCTTTTTTTTTTTTTCTGTGGGTGTGTGAAACTGGCAATATTCACTTGGGACCCTGCTCTTTGGGATTGGAGGAGGGCTTTGCTCAAGTGAGAAGTTAGGTGATTAAGGGAAAGAATGGAGCTATAAAAGTAAGATGTGAAGGCCAAAAGTGCTGTCAAAACAAACAGGCCACTAGAAAACTAACTATAAACCATCCTCGTGGGGATATTAAAGATGTGGTAAATAGCCTGGAGGAAGCTGTCATTAGTGATTCTAGGTACCTTGATTATTAAGCCTTCAAACTGAAATGCTCTGGGGATAGAAGGAGAATTTTGAAAAATTCCAAGTGTTATTTAAGATAGTCTTTCAAGGTCTCTGCTTGGGCAGGCAGAAGTGAGAAGTCACTTCACTCTGATTCCATCTGAGTTTCAAAGTGATCATCAAATATGCTACTTCTAGATCTAGTATTTAATTTAATAATCCAGTAAGAGTTCAATGAGACACTTCTTGGAAATGTGGTGGTTTTGGTTTTTTGGTTTATTTTTATTTGCTGGACTCTTCAGCTCTGATTAACTGTTAACTTCTGCTTTTTCTAACAGATCAAATGTCTAAAAGGCCGGAGAGACTTCTCAGACCAACCCACTTTTGATGGGATTCACATTGTCAACCATTTCACAGGAGACGATGAATCATTTCATTCTTCTGATGAAGATTTTATAACTAACTCCATACAGGAGAGTGGGGTGAACTTTCATCTACACAGGAGAACTGGTCAGATGGCTTTAGATCACACAGTTGTAGACAGCAGTGACAGTGATACTGAGGAAAGTGCCCTTCAGAGTGGGAATTCAGACAAGATGGTTTCCAAGCAGAGAAGAATGGAATCTTACTCTACTACTGTGTGATTATCACTTTGACTAGCATTGAAGACTTTCATATTTCTTTAAGGGTGAAATTGTCAGATAACTGAAACTGTCCAGCAGTTGGTTTAGGTAACTATTGGATCTGGTCTGGCCTGTGAAAATACATACGTGTACTGTCTATCTGCCTTCTCTCTTTGCCAAATCTTGCTAATGACATACCATTGCCATAAAACAGGCTGGGAAGAAGCTGATGGATGACAGTTCTGACAGTATTACTGGATGTTCCTTGGTTTAGAAACTGCAAATATATCATTTCTTTGATGCCTAAGAACCATTTTTGCTGTTCACAAGCACAGGAATTATTTTCCTCAAAAGAAATTGCTCTTGTGCAATATTTTATGCTCTGAACAAACGTGTATGTTTTACATTGTTATCCGTTTGTGATCAAGATGGACCCTAGTAAACCATCTGATCACGACACATTTTTTATATATATATATATATATAAAAAATTATCTTATATTTCTCCATTACTTTTGTTTTTACTAAAGTTATTGGATGCCCACAGAAAGCTTGAGAGAGGAGCCTTTATCTGTACTACTTCATATATGCAAATAATGGTCACTAATGTCATAAAAGTGTTTTTCACCATATTCACTTAAATCTATGTGCGTCTGCTTTTGATGTTGCTAAATAATACGTGGTCTGAATATGTTAATTACAATAATGTTTATTTTGTACATATTTATGTATCTACACCAAGCTGAAAATGTACATTACACCATTTTATATGAGGAATGTAAATGTTGCAATATTACTGTCTCTGGTATTCTAACAGGAAAATGAATTCTGTATATACACACTAGCAATGAATTACTAAATAAAGGCAAAACACTAACTCTACATTAAGTTTCAGCGTAGCTACGCTAACAGGTTCATGTTGGAAATGCTTGTTCAAAACACTATTGACTGAAATCTTTTACCTTCATATATATGTAATGAAAATAAATTTTTCATGATTTAACAAGGTTGCAGCATTTACTGTTTAGTCACTTCTAAGCTACAGTCCTTGGTTACCACACAGTTACTTGCTGGCTCTAGATTACAGTGGTAGTTCAAATAAGGTGAAAAATTATTCATGTCTTGCAGTTAGTTCTAATGAAAGTATAGTCAGTGTAGTAAAAATACATAAGTTGGTTTTTCTTACAGTTTTATATTGCAGAGCTATCTAGGAAATAAGCTATTGGTCCTGTCACCAAATAGCTGTGATTCACCAAAGCAGTAAGAGATGAGCTAAGCATTCTACTTTCACACTCTTGAAAACTGAGATCCAGTAAGATGGCCCTAGCTTCTTGAACAGAACAAGATATTATTCTACTGTTGTCAGATGAACACTCACTTGCCCTCTCAGACGCATTCTAGTCAAGATTATTCTTAAGGGCAGCTATTATTGCCATCTTAAATAATTAAACAACCCTTAAGACTTCCTTTCTACCAATGTTTGCAACTATTAATAAAGAAAAAAAAAAAGCCATGCACAAGTTGGTACTCATAATCAGCACAGATGTTAACTACCTTGCTATCCATGAGAAACAGTGTAGCTGTTTAAAATTGTGAAAGTGTGGAAGCATACTACTGAATGCATCTGCTAGTCCTGTTAGGCATTTCCTTTACTGTTATTTTGAATGTATCCTCAGAAAGAAACAGCACAACTCAGGAGATAACAAATGTTCAAAGAATGATAGGGAAAGTTGCATGGAAGGAGCATGTTCTGGGCCTCTCAACAGTATCATTTGCACAGGTGCAATCTAATTTAAATCTTAAAGCAGGTGGGTGACAATGGTCAATTTGCTAATTTCTACAGCTCCTAACTTACTTTTGTATTTCTGCAAAATTTACCCACATCCTACCACTGAATACATAGATCCTAGTATAGCCTGTGGAAATTGCTATCTCTGAGGTAGATGAGCTGCCTGATTTTGATCCCAAAAACATGATTTTGATGCAAAACCAAATCAGAAGCACTTTTGTTCACTAGTTAAGTAACAATTGCCTTTTTCCTCCCAATGAGCACCTGGTAACTTGTGTTTGCACCTGGATAATTGTTGCCCAAGAGGATATGTGACAAATGTCTTGTTGCCTGTCATCAATACCAGCTGCAAGTCTCTCTTAAAGGTAACGTTCTGTAGTAAGCGGCAGGAGGAAAATTCAGTTGGAGAGCCATAAAAATCCTGTCTGTTTGAACAGTGAAGTGTTATGATTTTGCAATAACTGCCTTACTGTTCAAGTGATAGCAAATGAGATTAGCTGGCAAGGGTTATTTCCTCAATTTTTGTGGGTTTAAAGTATACTAATAGAATAAATACTGATACTGAATAACAGCATAAATAAAAATATTAAGGGAAGACCAAAAGTCCTTATCCAACTAACTGTATCTCTTCTAGTCATGAAGGTGAATCACTGGACATGCTGCAGTTTTAGAAGACTTAGTTACGCACAGAATATGCGAGGAAGATCCTGCTTTTTCTGCAACTGTTCTGCCGAAAAAATTACACTAATCTCTTTACTTATGTGTATTATCATTTGAACATGCACTAGAATAATGTCAAATCATCAACAGTATAGATAATATACTTACTAACATGTCAATAAATAAAGCAGACTAATTATGCTACACACTGTGCCTTTGCTTGCATGACCTAACAAATATTGCCCTTCTCTTAGATTTGTTTTACGTGCAGGCTGTCAGAGCTCAATGTGAATACTAAAAGCATACGGTAAAAAAAGCACGTAAACATGAAAACTTAAAATTCTTGAATGTGGAAGTGCTGCACTGAGAAGACAGGTGAAATTGGGAAGCAGGGTGCCCTTCTATACACAGAGTTTCCGGGTAAATTACACTTTATGTTTGGTAGTGAAAATGGTTCTGCTTTCCCTATCTGCTAATCAAATGTCTTCACTAGCTAGAGAAGCCTCAATTTTTCTTATTTTCTTATTGAAGCCTCAAATTTTCTTCTTTTTCCAGGCTAAGGAAATTAGTATTTTAGGTCCTAATAGCATTTATGACTAGACCTCTTTTTACTTAAGTCCTTTCATTTCATGTATTAGAAATTTTTAACATTTGTGAAAAGTCATGAACGTGATCAGTTGGGAAAAAGTACATCTGTGAAGTTAAGAAGCATGTGTTATGTTCACAGCTCAACAACTATTTGTTCATGTTGGTGGTGTTTTTTGGCAAAATGCAGGCCTCACTTACATACACATTCACAAAGTATTTTCCACTGAAATCAGTTTTCAACTGTATGTGAAATTTCCTATATTATTTTAACCAAAATAAATTGCTATGAAAGTGATTAAACGAAGTACCCACATAGGGGGTTGCATAAATTTAACAAAACCACTTTGTATATCTCATACTATTGAACTTAATCAATACTTGGCCCTTTTGTGGAACTGCAACACAGAAGGAATAGCGTGTTTCTCTAGGGTTTTTAATGTAATCAGTGTTTTATATCAGAGACTGTGCTAGTGACTTAGTGAAACTTGATGCTCATACAACATTCATATTTTAAGCTAGAATGATGTAAAGATATGTTAGCATAAAAATATCCGTATTTTAGACTCTATGTGCTGCTAATTCCCCTACCTGTAGAGGCTCCAAATAATGTAACTCACTAGGAAAGGCATTAGACTAGTCATAGAAACTAAAATAAAAAAACAACCTATAAAATAAGGGTTAGTACAACTTAAGTGGAAACTACAGTGTTATATTTAATTATGCACCAGCTACTGACTCTATGTGTATTGAGTGGGAAGAGGAAAGCTGTGTATCAACAAATGGATTTCTGGATTTAATGAAGTTCATTTTTGTTTTGTGAAATACTTTTATCAGTGTAATACATTTTTTGTAATTCTCTGAGGGTTTTGATTGGTTGCTTTGGGGTTTTTTTTTACAAACTAGCTCAAGACATACGAAAAATCAGTGAAATACATTTACGTAGTAGCCCGTAGAACCAGAGATTCTGAATGATGGAATGAAAAGTACATGGTAAATTGACTTTAAAAATAACCTCTATATACAACAAAGTTTCAGCTTCAGAGTGGAGAAAACGTGCTAACGTATGCACGCCTAAACATACGGACATGGATTGACTCAGATACAACTGCTAGATCCAAGATACAACACCTTAACACTCTCCCTTTCCAGGAATAATACTTCATTGCACAATTACGAAAAACAAAAGCAATGTGGCATACTCTTAGGATGTTGCATGACTGAAATTTCTAGCGTCCCACTATGAGAACTAAAATTCCTGCGTCCATTTTGCATAGTCTACATTTTGTAACCCATTGATTCAACTTTCTTCTATTCACAGCAGAGGCAAGGTTCTGGGTCCACTCCTTCCCAAAGCTGGAAGCCCTCTTTTCATCCCAGCCTTAAACACCACAGCCTACTGTCACCTCTCTAGTTTGCGCTGAGCGCAATTTTCTAATTTGCTCTGAGTGCAGCAGAATTTACTTTGGTTTCCTCAGTGATCCAAAAAATTGCTGTCAAAAATCAGTCTCACATATTTACGGCACATGTTTATGCCACAAGGAGAAACATAAAGAAGGTAGTGACAAGACAGTGTGGGAAAAAATAAACAATAAGCAGGACATGTTAAAAATAATTAAATATTGACAAAAAAGTTATTAAAACAATAAAGACATATTTCCCAACAGAACGCACAATGCTACAAGTTCTAGTAGCTTCTCATAGTGAAAGTGTTCCGGATAACTGTGATCTTGGGTTTTATTACTTTAAAGTGTGTATGTTACACAAGTCCCCCACAGAATCACCCTCTTTGCTGCCTTCTCCCAATCCTGACTTCCATGAGTAAACAGTTGCTTCTCCTCCCCTATGTACCAAGCAGCTAACCTGTCAAATCCTGGTCTTCAAATCCTTCCTCCTGTTATAAAGTGTCTCATCACTTCTGAACGTGAAGATTTCATCTGCATCCCGTTGCCTTTGCTGCCTTATCTGGTGTCTTCTTAGCTCTAATGGTGACATCAGGCAGCTGCTGTGAATAGTGCAGTAAATGACATTGAGTAGTTCTTCAGTCTTAAGCACGACTATAACATAATCCCATCCTTTAAACCTGTCCTTTTATTTATTTCTTCCCCTCTTTTGACACTATGGGGTAATGATCATGTACTTACCATTGCATTCAACTGTATCTTACCAAGTTTTTATGTTTCACTTTGAATATCACACTCCCTCTGGGGGAGGTATTAGAGCAGCTCTGTTAAAACCCATCTCCAGCTCCTATCACCTACGCTTCACATGAATTACATCCCTCTGCCAACTCAGGACTGTTGGCTTTTGGCTTTTTCACACCAGGACACAGAATATTTGGTATTGTCACACCGCTCTTGCAGTGTCGCATGATAACTACTGCATACACAAGACCATCTTAAAGGTTACTGAACTGCGGCACACAGGTCACACCATAAACCACGAATAAGAGCTTAGTCCCTTCACCTCTGTTCTGCATGCTGTCACTACAGACAGCAAGCTCCTCTTGGGGTGGAAAGAGCCCTGGGACGATGGCTGTTGGAAGCAAAGGAGTGGAAACCAGCTTCAGGGCCTACCTACGGATTGTAGGAGCTGCAGCACTTGTCTTTCTGTCCCTTGTTCCACAGAGATAGCAACCCAGCGATATTTCTGGGCTGCAAGGTAAAACGCGTGAGGGCCGATTTCCAGATAAAAAGAGCTGGAAGTCCACGAGATGAAAAAAACCCTCATGCGTTACAGCGTAAGCCGGGGCCGGCAAAGCCCCGGGAACGCGGGAGAGGAGGCGGCACCGCCCGCCAGCTCCCCGCGCCGAGGCACTCGCGTTGTGGGGAGCAGCGGGCAAAGAGCCTCCGCGGGCCGCCGGGCTGCCCCGACGGCTCCCCTCAGCGGGGCGAGAGAGGAGGGGCCGCTTCCCGCCTCGCCCGGCCTCGCGCCGCCGCCCGCTGGCACGTGGCGCAGCGGCGCGGAGCGGCGCGGCGCGGCGGGGAGCCGCCGGTAACGGCAGCCTGCGCTCAACACCCGCAGCTTGCCGGGGGCGGCGGGAGGCTGCCGGCCGCGCACCCTGCGAAGACAGAGCGGAGCCGGCACAAGGCTCCTGCGGGAGCGGCGGGCCGCCCTGGGCACGACTCGGCGGGCAGCGCTCGCCTTCCGCTTACCCCGTCTCCACCGGCGGCGTGAAGCAAACCGTCCGTCTGACGAAAACCTGGGGGGACAGGGTGCGTTGCAGGCGCGAGCGGGTTTTGGAAATTACGAAACAAATCCGTTTTCCTACACTTTCTCCTGTAGTCGTTTGGGAGAGCTGACGCCCCGCGACTCCTGTGTCTGTTGCCGGTGCGTGCCGCGGAGAGCGTCCTCCGCGCGGCAGTGGCCGCGCTTCAAAACGCGCACAAGCACCCGTACACATTTTGCACTTAGATGTATAAAGGCGTATGTGTATTTTATTGTGACCAGGCCATAATTGTTCATGAGCGCTAATGGTAATTTAATGTTTTCTGTTGCTTTCGCTACACGCAGTCGAAGCGCTGTTGGGCACAGCAACCGAAAGGTTGTTAGTTTATCGTCCCGTTTCAGAGGCAAACGAGAAAGATTGTTTTGCAAAAAGTCACAGTGAGTCAACGAAGACGCATACATGAAACTACTCCGAGCTAGCCTGATCTGGTAATTTCTACTGATTCCATTTCTACTGATTCCGTTATTTTTGAAGCTGACGGCGTGAATGATTTTCAGAGTAATCAACCAAAGGCGCAGCAAGGAGATCACGGTGCACAGATGCCGTAAGTAAAACTGCTGTGCCCAGCACCAGGAACTTTCCGGCAATAACGAAGGTGTTAAGGGCGATGTGTCAGTCGTGTTCTTCAACTTCCTTTTGTGTCACTACTAAAGAATCACGCAAAAGGTTGGACAGTTTTTCTGGTGGCGATATTTGCTTGCTTAGATTTTGGGAAATCGGGTTAATCCTGTGTTCCACACGCGCTCACAGGCGCATAGTGACTAATTTTTCTGTGAATACTTCGGGGGGTGGGGGGGGGGGAAGGAAAAAGCACCTATTCCTCAAAGCCATCCTGCTCCTAGGCGTGAGGGAGGCTGAAGTTTGCTCCTGCCTTATCCGACAGGTCTTTACCGCAAGGGAAATGGTATTAGACCTCGATTCGCTCACTTCAGAGCCCTTCCAGTCATCGAAACGAAGTTGCTGGTGGCCTGGGATGCATGAGAGCGAAGCCCAGAACCACCTCAGCAAGATGCCGAAGCCCCGTGCCGGATTTCCCGGCTGCATCAGGAATCCGAGGCTAGACCTGGAAAACTGTGTTTTGGGGTCGGGGAGCGTGTGTAAAAGAGGCCAGCCTTTTCCTCTTTGCAGAAGGGAGCAGGCTTCCCGGCTGCGCAGCGCGGGAGTCCCCGCAGGTGCAGAGCGGTGCGGGGCGCTGCCTGCCGCGGACCCCTGCTACCGTACTCGCCGCCGGTGCCTGCCCCACCGATCTTCCCGTAATTAGCAGCCTGACCACCGGCACACAGGCGAGGAAGGCAACCGCTTCCCTCTCGCCTGGCTGCGCTCCTCTTTCGCCTTCGTGTTCGAATTGCTCTCAAGCTACACTAGCCACCGTGCGCCGGGGAGGAGGGGGGGTGGGGGATCTCGCCTACCTCTTCCATATTTAACCATTACCTAAATCCGAAGGGAAATGAGCAAACCTCTAGGCTTGGGTCTTAAGGTATTTTCAGCGCCGTTGGGCGTATTTATCCCAAAAGAGTTTTCCACAACAAGTTATTTCTAGTCTAGGGGAGGTCTCCGTCGCCCAGGGCCCTGCCTTAGCCCCGATTAACAAGGCCACGCACGGCTCGATGGCTGCGGGCCCCCCCCCGTTCCCGGGCCGGGGGCAGGGATGCGGCGAGGAGCCGGCGCCGGCTCCTCCGTCCCCTGCCCTCAGCCTCTGCCCGCCTCGCGTCAATCTGTGTTTTGAATCTGTGACTTGTTCTCGTTGCGGAAGTTGAAGGGGATCCAAGAATAGTTCAGATAGATGTGTGTAATTTCTAGAGCAGAACCCCGAGAGAAATGAAACGCCCGATTCCAGAATGACACTTTGATGTCACTTCAGCGAGCCCTGTGAGGTGGAATACGGTAAGACATTTTCATTTAAGGAAAAATGAGAGAGAAAGAGAGGAGGGGGAACAGGGCTGATTTTGTGAGGCTTTAGCTTTTTTTTTTAAAAGCTTTTTTTCTTTTTTGCAGAAGCTCCTAACGCTCAGGAAGTGGAATTTGTGGTTTAGGGGGCCGAGCTCTGAAGGAGTTGAGAGAGACAAGAAAAAAAAAAAAAAAGGCCAACTCAAGCACCATTGCTCCTTAAAGGGAGGCTAAATTTAAAGTCACCCAAACTAGCAAGGCTGCGGCGCAAATCCCGTCTGCAGCCCAGCTTCCTTCGCCCCTCCAAATGGGTAAGAGCTCTCGCTTCTCTCGCCTCGCGTGGGCAGCTGCCGGCGGGCGGGCGGGCCGGGGTGGTACCGACCCTTCTCCTCACCTCACCTCACCGCTCCTCTCTTCACGGCTCCGGCTCTCCCTCAGCCCTGCCGGCTCGAGGAGGCGCCGGCCTCGCGCCCCCACAGCGGCGGCCGTTGGCGGGCGCGCGGGCCCCGCGTGCCGCCAGGCGCCAGCAGCGGCCGCCCGCGCGGCCCTCGGGCCAACGGCTAGCGGGAGGTGTCGGGGCGTGTCAGAGCGCGGGGGCCGGTGCCCGCAGCGGAGCGGCGGCCAGGTGGGTGCGGGACTCGCCTTCCCACAGGCCCAGACCTAGCCTGGCAGCCACCGGCCTTGGGCGGCGGGGCGGGGGAGGCCGGCGGCGCCTCGGCGGCGTGGCTTTTGGAGGAAAACACGCGGCAGAAACGGCGCCCGCAGCCCCCCAACGGCTGCGGCTGTCCGTTGCTGTCGGGGAGGGCGACGCGTTATCGGACCGCTTTGATTTCTCGGGCCCCCACCTCCCTCCTCCGCGCCGGCCCGCTCGCTGCCAGTCCCCGCTCAAGGATGAAGTCAGGCGCAGGTGGGCCTGGGCAGCAGCGCTCCCACCCGCCCGTCCGGCGCTGTGCTCGGGGGCGGTGCCTGCCCGGCGGCGGGGAGCGGCCCTGCCCCCGCCGGACGCGGAGAGGCCGGTGCTTCGCGGCGCGGACAAGGTTGCCACTTGAGGGACAGCTCCCGCGGCCCCGTCGACGAACTCCGTGCCGGCCGGGGCAGGCGGCGCCGGGCCCCTTCCCTCCTCTCCCCGTTCGCAAATCTGAGGCCACTGACGGGAAGGTGGGGGGGAAAAAGGCAGCAACTCCCCGATGTCCCCAAAAGACCCACACAAACGTGCTTTGAACTCGCTTTTTTTTTGCGCCGCGTCAAGTGTAACGACAGAGGCGGCCCGGCGCTGGACAGGTTGCCGTGAACCTTTCCCGCCTTCCCCCGAGGAGCGGGCTCGGGGCAGCCCTGGCTAACCTGTCCCCCTCGAGCCCCCGACTCCCCGCAAGGCCCCCCCAGGAGGTTTCCCACCTCGTCTCTCTCTCCCCGCCCCGGCTTTCGGTGCCCGCAGCTGCAAGGTGCCGCGGCGCCAACAGCTGCGGGCTGCCGGAGAGATTCCGTTTTGTTCGTTTTCGCGTTATCGTGGTTCGCGCTGGCTGGGTGAATCAGTCCCTCCGACAGCAACAGCCTCTCAGGCGCCGGGTTTAGGCTGTCGGGTTTATAACGACTCTCCCGCCCGCCGCGGCAGCAGCCCTGCGCCGTCCGGCCCGTTCTGGGTGGCGGGGACCAGTGAGCCATTTCGGGGGTGCGTTTTGTTGGCGCCGCGGCTGCCGGCGCGAACGCAAACGTGGAAGCGCCGTGCGCCCACTCCGCCCAGTGCGGCCGCGCTCCCGCGGAGGGACAGGGCTGCACATGACCGCCCCCCCTCGCCGCCCCCAGCCCCCTCAGCTCCCGCTCGTCCGGCCCGCCTGTTCCCCGCGATCCGGCTGCCGCCGTTGGGCCGGCATCCCTCCTCCGACGGGCCGGGCACCGTTTGCCGTCGTGCCGTCGGAGCGCGGCCAGGGTGGCCCCAAGGGCACCAGGGAGGGGGACGGAGGGCTGAGTAGGTGCGCTCCGGGAAGGGGGGGGGAGGCAAGCGAGGCCGGGGGCGGCGGCCGGAGCCACCTGCGCGCCGCCACCTGGCGCGCCGCCCCCGGCGAGCGGCCCCTCCCGGACGGCGCCCCCGGCCCTCACCGGCGGGCTCGGCGCCTCCCCGCAGGTTGCCTCCCCGCCGCCGCCCCGCGGGAGACTCGGGGGTGACGCTCGCCGCCGCCGTGCCCGGCGTTTGGAGAGGGAGTGCGGCCGCGTCGGCCGTGGCAGCACCCCACCATGCCGAGGTCCTTCCTAGTGAAGAGCAAGAAAGCGCACAGCTACCACCAGCCCCGCTCCGCCGACGAGGACTACAGCCTGCGGCTGGAGACGGTGCTAGCCCAGATCTGTGCAGGTAGGAGATCTTCGGTCCCAGCCTCGCTTGCGGCGGACACAGCCCCCCCGCCCCGCATCACCCCGCTGCCAGCGACACCAGCAGCGGCCGGTAGCTGTGCAGCCCCCCACGGCATCGCAGCCCCCGCGGGACGCCGGAGGGGCTGATGCGGGGTTGGAGAGAGTCCGGCAGCAAACCCTGGTGGGAGCTGGGCCGCCGCGGGAGGTGGCTGGCTCACACCAAGGACCCGCACTGAGGAGCCCCCCTCGCTCCCTTTGCCCTGCAGACAGCAAGATCCCCGAGGACACGGGGCTATGCCGCACCGTCCTGCCCGATCCGGAGCCTTCCCAGGGGCGCTTCTCCCCGGAATCCCACCTTACCGAGGCTGCCGATGGCACCTCCGAGTCAGCGCCCAGCTGCGAGGGCAGCGTCTGCGACAGGGTGTCCGAGTTTGAGGATTTCTGGAGACCTCCCTCGCCCTCCGTCTCGCCAGGTAGGACCGGGGCGACCATCGCCGGCTGCGTGTCTGTGTCGGTGCCGTGGGGCAGTATCTCACGGCTGGGTGCCGCCGTCGAAAACGAGTGGAAGGGACAGATTTGCCTTTTCCCACACGGTGGGAAAAGGCAAATCTGTCCCTTCGACTCGTTTTCGGGTTATCTCTTTCGGGTTGCTTTTGCAGCCTGTCTACCACTGCTGAGAGAGCAGTGAGTGACAGGCTGTAGGAAAGTTGTGTTGCCATCGGGTGTGATTTTTTGGTTTCTGATTAATTGCTAGAGGCAAGCTAGTTATGTTTTAAAGGTCCCGGCATTATCCTACAGGGTCGTGCTACCCGGAGTTTAGATGTTTTTTAAGACAGTAAAAACGTCTACTAGGCTATCTATATACCTGTGGTAAACAGCGTTGACTTTGTGTTTTGTACTACCTGCTAGACATTTTCCCTAACTCCCTTTCAGGTTATTTCTTGCCTCTTGCCTATAAAAAGGATCTCTCCCTCTCCCTCCCTCCCCCCCTTCTCTCTCTTTTTGTTGTTTTGCTTTTCTAAAAACGCATTCGTAAAAACCAGATGAAAATAATGACGGTCAGATTTAAACACCCCAAATCCAGGAAACTCACACTTATGGCTGCAGCGCCTGTCTCTAGCTCCCTCGTCCTGCCTTTGATGTGGTTGGAGCAGTGGGAGATGCTGTCCCCAGCCTGGCGCAAATACTTATCTCGTTTAAAAATACAATGGTGTCATTTTATAACAAAAATATGGATATATAAAAAACACTTTTTATTGACTCGGTTAAAAAGTGACAGCTGGAAAAAAAAAAAAAAACAATTTCTGTCTTAGGGAAGGAAAAATTGTCTCAGCTTTACCAACTGACAGCAGACGCCAGCAAATGAATACACAGTCCCCTTTCCCCACCGATTTTCCCACTGCGTCTTTATAGTGTCCTTGCATATCAATGGCTGATTGTAATGATGTGGGTTTGCATTTTTAAAGCCTCCCCCTCTTTTAAGAGTCTTAAAGCCCTTTGAGGAGACATTCAAAATGCTGCGCAGTATCATCACAGCCAGCCACGGGACAGTTTCAGCCTGAAAATGACAGACCGGACCAAATGCAGCAGTCTGTTTTTTGCTAATATTTCTGCACAAAGTGTAGCAACGTGTGTAATTTTTGTCCTAACGAATTTGTCCTGTTCCTCCTTCCCCAAGTAATTACAATTTCTGCAGGGGAAACAGACTGTTTTCACGAGGTGTCTAAAAGACAGATGTAAAATGGAGCAGGTATTTACCAGGGCTGCTCTGCCTTTTCCTCCTCCCCACTCATTTCTTCCCCCGTTGTGGAATTCATTAGCTCCCAGCCAACCATCCAGCTACCAAGGGAAGGTGTCTTTGCAAAATGAGGGTGACATCTCCAGATCAAGATTTTTCGGGGACAGTGGGGGAGGGCTGATTCCATCTCCCACCCACCCCACCCCCACTTTCCATCCCATTCACAGGATGAACGGGAAGGTAAAGGGACTCCCAAGTACTGTAAGGAAAGTGCTTTACTAAATGAACCTCAGTGCATCGAGAAAGGTGCTCTTACGTTAATGATGAAGGCAGTGTCAGCAAGATTAGATAGTCGGGCTTCCTCCTGCAGCAGCTCCCTCCAGCCCCTCTGCCTTCCAGCTGCTTTGTCAGATTAAGCGTGAAGCTGGAATTTGTGCCTAGGTCACTTCTGCAAGACACACTGGCCAGAGACTGGATTTCTGTGATTGTGTTTGTCTGGGTGGGGCACAGTTTCTGTGCTTTGACAGGCAGGGCAGAGGAGAAATGATGTTTCTAAATCATGCTCAGGGCAGGTGCAGTGAGTAGCACTATCAACCCCTTATCCCTAGAAGTGAACATAGGTGCAGGTTGCACTTCAATAGGCAGTGAAAGCCAGATTTCAGGTTTGTGTTCTAGTGCTGTGCTGCCGAGCCAGGTGGGCTTGCACAGACACAATACCTGTTAACGCTATAATACATTGTTGACTCCATCAGTGCAAATCACTGTTATTTAACCTCACTTTCTAAGTGTGTCTGTAATCACATGTGTTTGCATATACAGAAGGTGCCTGATAGCAGAATATTAGTATGTCCTGATGAGCCTGTTGAAGCTGCAGTCTTGGAGGGAGGCTTTTACTGGGTATAATGGAGTTATGCAGAGAGCGTGGTATTTTGTGGTCTTTGGAGGAGGACACTTGAATCTTTGCTGTGCATATCAATCTGTTCCCAACCATTTCGGGTTGAATTTGCCTTGCCTTCAAAAAAGAGTATTAATGTTTTTGTCTCTCAGAACTGGTATATACAAAGGCTGCACAGAATTGCTAGGAAGAAGAGGGAGAATCTGTCCCTTCCTGTTCACCCCTCGGAGGCCTGGATGCTGCGGAGTGGAGGACAGGCAGGCACAGAAGTGCCCTGCAGTGTGGCAGAGCAGGGTTTGCAGGTCGCTTTGGGTACATGTCTTAGGTGGCTTGAGCTTGCCCCTGAGAAGTATAGCGTGAGTGGCTCCCCTGCACTTGTGCTTGAGAGGTCTCCAATGCATGTGAGGCGATGGAAGGAACATTGCACGCAAACCGATCTGTGGTGCAGTGTTTTCCGTGTCCTGTGTTGCCAATTCCAAGGGCTCAAAAATCAGGTCAGCTTTCCCTCTCCATGAACTGGCTTAGAAATCAAGATTGTAAGTAATACCTTATGGATATTCAGTTCTAGTGTTGAAATATTGAGGGTTTATGTTTTCTTGCTTTTCTTTACGGTCTGGGCTAGAAGTTGACTTTAAGAGAAAAAAAAAAAGTTAAAACAAGAACAAGCAAACAAAAGGAAAGCTGAGGCCCTGATGAAATCATGCAGTTTCAGGAGCTGGGGCTTTAAGATAGTTTTGAATCTTGTGATAAAATCGTGAGAGATGGCAACACTGAAACTGGTTGCAGAGACACAAGATAGATGATGTGACACTGACCACAACTTTGCAGTCAGTGCAGAACAGGAAAAATCATGCTCAGCACCATGTCAGCTAATTTGATTTCATCGCTATGTTCAAATGTCCCAGTTGGTATGTGCGCATATATTTCCAACCAAAAGACTGCTAATTTGAATGGAAGAATTTGAGACTGTTAACATCTGAAATTATGTAAAAGGTAGCAAACAGTCAGGTAATTCAAAGCTCTATTTCCACCTCATTTCCCACTCCCCTCTGTAATCCTCAGTGACCATCAGCCTATCCAATGGATAGACTAACACATCATGCCCTCCTTCCCTAGCCCACCCCGGGCTCTCTTGGTTTGTTGAAGGTTGAGAAAGCCATGGGAGCTGCGAAGCTGACAGGAATGACAAAAAGCAAGAGGGCAATTGTGGGTGGACAAATTTTTGAGTAAGGCAGGTTATTCTGGAAGCCTAAGTTGTAAGGGATGCCAGTGTTTCTGTGAAGGCATTAGCAGTTCATCAGTTAATTGATTAATCTTTTCCTTGGTTCACTAAAACATTTGTCCAGTGGGGAGATTTGACTCTCCCAGTGCTGCTGCCTGTTGTGGTGAAGAGTGAAAGCTGAGCACCTTGGGCATTAATCAACATCTGTGGCACACAGTTGGGGTCTGCTACCTCATCTTCCCTGCCCAACTCTGCTTTCCTCTATGCAAGGCTCCCTGAGAATTTGTGCCTTTAGACACCGATCTCAAAGGCTGTGTTCGTGCCATTGCATCAGATTGCTATGAGCCCTCCAAATGTGATTCATCTTCTGGTGCACACTGCCTTGGTCAGATGCTATTGCCAAAGGTGATGATTTTGTGAAGCTCTATGTGTTGGATGGACTCAGTTTCTTTACTTGGAGAAACTCAGACCAATTTGAAACAATCACGATTTTATTTCAGATGAGGACTGATTTTAGTTTATTTTTTTCTGAAAAAGTGAGGCATGACATGCAACCACCTCAGAAGCTGTTCTTTGTTTCAATTATGCTGTAATATAGTTATGGAGAGTTGTGGCATGAAGTTGAGACACTATATTTGGGCATTAAATTGTGCAACAAGCAGTTTTTAGTTTGCTGAACAGGTAAATCTCGGCAGACTTGTGCCTTCTGGCACCTCCGTAATGTCATATTTGCTATATGGATGTGTGGGATCTACATCAGAGCTTAAATATGTGGACTGTCAGCTCTGATGCCCATCTTGGGACATAGTAGATATACTTTTCGGAGAAGCTGCAGATAAAACCAAAGGAAATTGCAGACTGAGTTGTTTAGTGTCTCAATAGTCAGATCAATGTGTACACACCTGGGCACCCAGAGATGGACGTAGGCAGAATTGGTGGCTTCTTGAAATGATTTGCCTGGGAGAGCAGGTAAGTAGGTAGTACTGCATGCACAATCCCTACTATGCAATATGAAATGTCCTCCCACTAGAGATGAAAGGGCAGCCTTAATGTGCAGTACAGGGGTCTGGCTCTGGGCACAAATCTGGGTGTTGAGACGATTCTGGCCCATGATAGCGTGGAGGCACACATGATAGTGAAGTGCACTAATTCCCATGCCCTTGTGTTTCTGCAGCCTCAGAGCGATCTGTGTGTCCGTCCCTAGACGAAGCATCCCCCTTCTCGGTGCCCTTCAAACCATACATGTGGAACAGCGTGGGTGGCTCCGAGCTGAGGCACCTTGTGCAAAGCTACAGGCCCTGCCCGACACTGGAGCGAACCTCAGCCCTGGGGCTCTTCTGCGAGCGAAGCTCCGAGCCTGCCCTCTATGGTGCAGAGTGTAGCTCTTCCCTTGGACTTTACAGTGACTTCGGCTCCCCGGGCCCAGGGCTGTTTGAGCGGCCACCGGCAGCAGCACCTGGACTCTATGCTGAGACGCCACCTGGGCTGCAGCAAGAGAAGGGGCCAGGTGGCATCAAAGTGGAGTCGGACCTCTTGTGCCGCCCTTTGCTCATCAGCACTGGCTCTTACAAGTGTGTCAAGTGCAGCAAGGTAGGGATCCCTTCTTCCACACTGGCTATGACTCTTCCCCGGCCCCTTCTCCCTGGCAAGCCTGACCCTGTGTGCTCTCTCCCCTCAGGTCTTCTCCACGCCACATGGCCTTGAGGTACACGTGCGCCGCTCACACAGTGGCACGAGGCCCTTTGCCTGTGACATGTGTGGCAAGACCTTCGGCCATGCAGTCAGCCTGGAGCAGCACAAGGCCGTGCACTCGCAGGTGAGAGCGGGGCAGACTGCCAGGATGAAGGTCTGAGGGCCAGGGCCAGCTGCTTGCTTCAGATGACTCTGGGGAGGCCGTGAAGGCAATCACAGGCAGTAGGTGGGCATCTAAACTGAGGAGAGGAAGAGAACATGGTAGGGCTGCAGTGGGCAGTTGTGGGTGAAGAATATGGTGTCAGGCAGAGGAAGGGGTGGGCAGCTTAGTGAGCAAAGGAGCATATAAACAAATTCAAGAACACAGGCTTTGTTTCCATTCCCCAGACCCTGCGTGCATCTCTATTAAGCAAAGGGCACTTTTGGCACTCCAGAAGTAACAGATAATAAATAATAAATTTTCACGCTCAGAGATGGAAATTGTAATGCGGATGTCGACCTTTTTTAACAGTTTAAGCAACTCACTGTGCTTTCTTTCGATGCAGCTCTCCTCATTCTTTCTTGTCCCCTCCCCCAAAGAAGTGAGTCTTCCCTTGTTTGTAGTCATTGTGTCTATGCAGGGAACATCTGAACGACCAGTCAGGTATAGAACACAGACTTCACCCGTCTCGACACACTCTGAGTCACACACCAAAAGAATATGGTAGTTAATTTTGGTAGGAGGACTTGTAACATTTTCCACCTGCTGATATTGTGCCACATTTCCCCTTCACCCACCCACTTGACCTGGCGAATCTTCCTTCTTCAGATTGGCTTTTGGAGGATAGAGTTACAGCAATGGTTTTTCCTTTCTAGCTGTTTTATTTACAATTTCATGAGTGTGCAACAGCAAAGCACACAATGAGGGGAAATATCTCATCACCCATTAAATAATGATGAAAAGAGCAGCACCGAATATTGTGTCCATGGAGGGAACAACATTTTAGGGAGGGTGCATTAAAAGCCCAATAAACTAAGGTGGTTGTATGAAAACATAGCGGGAAGAGGAAGGTGTGATGGTAGTTAAGGGATGAAAAGAAGAGATGATTTGTGGTGGAGAGAAGTCTGTGAAGGAGAGGAGACAGCAAGGTCTTCATGCATTTATTTTGATATGTTAAACTAGTAAGCCAAAAAGCTGTTTTCCCCAGGTGCTCTAGGTACCTTCCGCTTGAATTTTAATGGAACTACAAATAAGCAGTTAGTTGTTACCCTGCCAGCAGAAGTCAGCCTGCCACAGAGATTTCCCAGGAGACCCCAGCAGACCTCAGCACCCACTTTCTGTGTACAGTGGAGAGCTGGCCTCTGAATAGCACTGCAGCTGTTGGGCTTCCCAGTGGAGTGATCATGTCTTGGGCCCCGCTTGCAACGTACAGGCAGACTCTGTCTGGTTGGTCGGGGCTGCTCCCACCTGCCCATTCCTGCTGTTCAATTACATTTTTGTGAGGAGCAGTGCACAGTACTGGGAGAGGGTGCATTATCTTTTTTTATCATGTGGCGCTATCATGCCAGTGTTAGTGTCTCCTCAGGCCAGCCCAGCTCTCTGGAGAAGTGGAAGTGCTTGCTAAGGCAGAAAGGGCAACACTGATATGCTGCTGGGCAGTTTGTTGCTGGTGCGATCACTGCTGTGATATAACATTTGTGTGTTTGGGCTCCTCTCTCTGCAGGAACGCAGCTTTGATTGTAAGATTTGCGGCAAGAGTTTTAAGAGGTCTTCTACTCTGTCCACCCACCTGCTCATCCACTCGGACACCCGGCCCTATCCGTGCCAGTACTGTGGGAAGCGGTTCCACCAGAAATCTGATATGAAGAAACACACCTTCATTCACACAGGTCAGCCCTGGAGCTGCTGGTGTTAGCTACAACTGCGGGGGCAGCTTGCTGAAGGGGTCTCTCTGCAGCAGTCCATGCTGTGACAGTACATGCACCTCCCCGTGCTTCTCACTGCCCTGCTGCTCTTCATGCTATCTGAGCTCTACTCGTGCAAAGGAGGGTGATTTGAATGTGGTTTCATGAACAGCAGCTGCAAAATAACCCAAATCCTCACAATCCAATCGGTGTTCCCTTAATAGGATCCACCAATGTTTATTCAAAGGGCTTTTGTGTAAGATGATTTGTAGAGTATTATATTCGTGTAACCTTGATTTACAGCTGAGTTCCCTGGAAAATGACAGGTGAATTTGATTGCAGCATTTCTTTTTGCAGGATCTACCAATTTACAATAGGAACAGCAGGAGTCGTCTCCTCCTCTAGATCAAACACTAAGCTGGAGGGCCTAGGGTCCTGCTCTTAGTCTAAATATTTGTTCAGAGGTTGTCTGCACTTCCACCTGGACTTTCTGAGAAATGTCTGCAGTTTGGTACAGAATGGAAGGAGAGGTGCAGAGTTCTCAAGCTTCACTGTTAGTAATAAACATGGAAACTAATAAAGTGCAGGTGAATCACCGAAGGAACTTGTTTTTAACATATCATGCAGTGAGAAGGCAGGTTTATCAGAACAGAAAAGCTTGCCTTTCAGACCTGCACCATTCATTTAATTAGAGGGAAATAAATTACGTGTGAGATACAGAAGCAGTTGTAGACACGAATTAACAGCTGTACTGGCCAAACCCAAGGTTCAGATGACCAAAATCCTGTTTCTTGATAGTGACCACTAGCAGGTATCGAGGGTGAAGGCTAAAAATGGCGAATGTGTAGAAAGATGGCATTATATGTAGTGCTGCTTGGTTGTGACTTTTCTAGGTGACAAACAGTGAACAATAAATATTACTTGTAAAGATTTTCCACCAGATGTTTACTGGATGAAAATGAACTATTTAGGAAGTAATACAAAAAGTATTTCCATAGTAATTTTTTCAAATAAGTCTTGATTAAGTAGAACTTCAGACAAATTCTGAGTCAGTCAAAACCATTATTTTGTTGTGAGATAAGAAACTGCCTGGGCTTTTAAGTTGCTAATATAAAAAAAACCGGTCCTTAACAGAATCAGGGATCCCTTTCATATGCAGCATACAGTTGTGAACCGAGCCTCCAACACGTTTTGTATTATTTTATGTTTTGAAGAATCTGGTCTTCAAACCTGCAAAGAGTTTGTTGCTCCAGCTGAAGTCAGTGGGCTCTGCAGGTGCAAAGCCATTCTGAAAATCAAGCTTGGTTTTGTGGTTGGGTTCTTGGTTTTATCCGTTATTTGATACTGCGGAAAATGCACTGAGATCCTGCTCCCACGGAGGCCAATGGAGTTTTGCCACTGACCCTTCCATAGGAGAAGTTCTGGAGACTGGATTTATTCCCATTTATGCCTTTTGCCCGCAGGAGAACTTCAGGGTTGGCTCAAGGGGACTGCTAGCATTTCAGTGTGGGGAGTGGAGAAAAGAGCAAATCTCTGGATGAACCTTGTCCTTCAGGGTTCACTTAAGGGCCCTCACACCTCCTTTGGGGACAGACTACAGCTCACTGGGTTTGGCTCCATCTATGTATTCTACCTGCCCCCATGCTGATGCTATAATAATTGATGTCAGACGTTCAGCATGACCTGGTGGTCTTTCCAGGAGTTCCTGATGTTTCTAGGACACAAAGCGAGTTTAAATCACACAGACCCCACGCAACCAAATGTATTCACAAATTATGGGTTCCTGAGAGCGTTCTGTGCTTCAGGCTGCTCCCAGGACTATAACTGGACTGATGGAGGTGCAGCCAAGTCCAGGCCTGCTCAGCTGCAGTGCAGGCTCAGCTAATGCTTCAGGGTTCCAAATTGCATGTTTTTTATAAGAATGACTTCTTTGGTAATCTCACAGGAATCCCTTTGAGTAGCTCTAAGGCCTGGTGTGCATTTCCTGTTTGCTCTGGTCCTGCGCAAGCAGCATGTTGCCTCTTTCACACTCTTTCTCTCCCACCTTCTGCTTGCAGGTGAGAAGCCTCACAAGTGCCAGGTGTGTGGAAAAGCATTTAGTCAGAGCTCCAACCTCATCACCCACAGTCGGAAGCACACAGGCTTCAAGCCCTTTGGCTGCGATCTCTGTGGCAAAGGCTTCCAACGGAAAGTGGATTTACGGAGACACCGGGAGACACAGCACGGCCTGAAATGAGTCCCAGCTGCAATACGGAAAGCATCTACAACACTATGAGAACAGACTCCCTTGGCTTCCCTGCTGAACCCAAGCCCTGTCCTGAGCACAGACCCTGGCGTTACCTTTCTGACCAGGAGCTTGGAGAGGAAAGAGGACAGGGCCATACATTGACAGCTCAACCTGAATGACTGTGAAAGCGGAAATTAAAGGCTGGGGTTTCTCTCTTTCTCTTCCCCTCTCTGTTTCTGAAATAACACTGGAAAATAAGCCTTTTAGATACGAAGCCTGATACTCCAAAGATGGATAAGCTACCAAATATCTCTAAGCTGGAAAATATTTCTCCCATGGCCAAGATGAACCCCCTGAAGTTTTCAGTAGCTTGAGTCATCTTGCAGGGAAACATGGGTATAATGGTGTTTACATGGTAATGACAGAGAGCCATCAGCATGTGGTGTAGGGAGTGCTTGCCTTGGTTGAGTTTCAGTGCTGAATGGCTTCACTCTTGGTTTCCCCTCAGGAAAACCTGGAGGGTCATGACTGAGCTGTGCAGTTTGACATCTTGCTGTTTTTTAAGCAAAGGTACCAGCTTGGGCCTGATCCTGCTCTCACTTGTTCTGGTGCAAATCGGGAACTGCATCACCAGTTATAGAAAGGCCCTTTTTATCCTCCCAGAGCCATCTCTCTGTCTGTGCAAGGCCTGGCTGTGTGCGTGTGTGATTGAGGCATGGGGGGGTTACTTCTTGCTACATCCGCTGGGGAGAAGGAAGCTTGTGAAGGACAAGAGGAAAAGCCAAAGCACAGAGTTACGCCTTATAACTAGAAACCTGTCCAACAAGTGACTGAGGAGGGCAGGAGCACAGACTTTCTGTCCAGAACCATTACTGGCTTATGCACTCTGGGCTTGTTCTAGTAACTGGAAAATAGCTACTCAATAGCATCATTTGTATATTTGTTTTTGGTTTTTTTATTTTTTAAAGGGAAACTCAGCTGAGGTGGGCAGGAATCATTATAAAAGTATAATTGACTGAATTTGCCTTAAATGACCCTGCATGTACCTCAGTTAGAAAAACGTTGTTTTTACTTTGTTGACAGGTTTGTAAATGTTCTTATTTAGATTTTATGGAGTGTCTTATGTTTATTGGTACATATTTATTGGAACAATGTTTTAAGTTAATAAAGTATTGAGAATGGTCCAGAGTGATTTTGATTTAAATCTTCACACATCTTCAGAACGTCAGCTGTTACAATGGTACAGCATGGTGATTGTCAGGGCTATGGCATTGGAGGAGGGAATGTAGGCACAGCAGAATTTGCACAAGGTCTCTGGTGATTAAAGAACACCACTGCCATATTTATCTGTCCAACTCCCACTGATTTCAGTTAAACAGTTCACACTTCTGAAGACTGGGGTATACTGTGCTTAGGACTACCACCATAAAAGGGTTTAGAGAGGAAACAGAAGTTTTAAGTGTCTGCTTTGGAAACGTAGACTGCCAGAAGTCTCTGCTCAGCCCAGGAGGAACTTGTATGTCCTCCCCCAAGATTAAATGTCTGTGCCTGGGAGTTTGCAGGGACACCTGAGCAGCAGGTGCATCGTTTATACTTAAGCCTGTTGGGACTCAGAGAAGTGCCTTTTACCTGCCTTGTCAGCGGGGCTTGCTCCATCTGGCAGTTGCAGCCCATACAAAAGGGAAGCAGGAGGATGACAGAGGGGACCTTTGTTCTTTTTCCCAGCAGGGCACAGCATGGCAGCCTGGGCTTTTACACGTGCACATAGCCTTGTGTGGATATATACTCTTGTTTCCAGCTTTGTACTTTTATTCTGGATGAAACCAGTGAGGAGAGGCCCCTGCTGGGCTGGCCCATCTCTCAGGGCACCCTGCCCACCTGAGGGCCATGGCACTCCACCTGCCATGGTGCCACCCAGGTCCCTCTATACTTCTGCTTTCAGCCACCTCCAAGAACTTCATCTGCAGCCCCATCCTCGCAGGGCTGCCCTTGCAGGCTGGGGCTGGGGTGTATCTCTGCAGGACTAACCCAGCACATCAGCTCTTCCACACACAGTTGCCCACACCAAGACTTCACAGATGGGGCTTTTATTAAACACAAGCATGGCATGCAACGACAGCAGTCAGGGTAAGAGGCTGCAGCATAGGCACCACAGGATCTGCCAGGTGCTCTGAAGACCACATTAGGCCCATTATGCTGGGTTAATTAATGCAGAAGTCAGTAGGAGACTAAGAAGTAACAGGGAAGGCCTTGCCCAGGCCAGGGGAGGCTCCGAGGAGCAGCTCAGCCAGTGGCACAGCTTGGGGCTGTCCCTGGGGTGATCCTCAATATTTACTGCACAGGGAAGCTGCTGTTGTGGACGGAGTGAGTGCTGGCCGGGGGTACTGGACACGGGGTGGCCAGGGCGCAGCAGCCGTCCCCAGCCCCTCTCCCCTCAGGAGGGCTATTTCCTGCTGGGCACGGCCTTGGCCTCCCTCCCTGCAGGCAGGCCTTACCCCAGCAGGCCATGAGCGGGCTCAGTTACTGGCATTTACCTTTAAAAATACAATAATCAACATACGCCTGCCCCCGCAGAGTGTCTTATTTTCAAACAGGACAACTGGTGTGGTGGGAGCCCAGTGCTGCCCTGCTGGCTGGGGTTGGGCAGCCGGGGGAGGCAGCTCGTGGTGGGGGTCAAGGGCTCCCCAGCATGGACACAGCCTGGGTGGCGAGACTGTTCTTCAGGGGGAGAGACTCTGCAGGTGTTTTTATTGGTTTAAGCACATCTTCGCCCAGATTGTCTCGCAACTTACTGATATACCCTCAGAGCACTGGTGTTGAGCCATTGCTGAGGCCTGAACCCCTTTAAAATGGCGGTGCGTGGCTGCACAAGAGGGTGTTCTCTGCCTTGCCAGCCCTGCCAGCTCAGCTGCGGATTTGGGTGAAATCCGGCCACCTCTGGGAAAAAAGTCTTGGCTTTAAGGTGGAGAATTTGAAATGAAGAGGAGGAAAAGAAGATCTATCCGGGGAGAATCAGAACAGGCTACTGAGAGGCCGCGGTGCAAGTCTGAAGATTGGAAATATCTCTCTCAATGTTATTACTGTGTGCCATTAAAAATGCATTATGCATATTACATGACTCATTATTCATGAAGCAGGTTCCATACCTTTTGTCTGCCAGAGTAACAGTAGAAAGGGTAAGGAGAGACGCTGGAGCACACCTTTGTTTCTTTCTGTAAATTTTTAATGACACCTCTAGCTAACCAGTTGGTGAAGCTCAGTTCCTGCATAAAAGTGGAAAGGCAGAGCTATCTACAGGACGACTAAGTCTTTCAGAAGCTAATTTGAGCTTGTGTTCATCCACACCAATGATGATTAAATTACCTATCAGGTGTGCAGAGCTATCAGGATTCAGGGCATTGAAAAACAAGGTGAATTTATCTGATTGATTCAAGACATGGGTGGAACAAGTGGGTTAAAAAAAGAAAGAGTCTATACCTTATAGATATTATAGAAGCACTTCTCCTGGCAAGCTAATGAACTTGTTACTTTGCCTCCAAAAGTTGTTTTGCCTGTGCAGAAAACAAATTTATTAGTTGGAATCAAAATGCCTTATCCAAACCAGTTAGCAGGGTGAATTAATTCATGAGGCAGAAACAAAGCAACTTATTAGGTTCCATCCTTATGCCGAGCAGAGATGTTTAAAATTAAAATATGCAAACATCATCTGTGTTTTCTATAGTCAGTTTCCAAAAGGTGACAGTAACACTCAGATTGAATATTGCAACACAAGGGAGAGAGCAGCTCTTTCTGGTCTTGCTCCTTCCTCAAGCAAAATTTTTGTTGCAGTTGATGGGGGGGAGGGAGGAAGAGGTTTCTAGAATAAGCCCTGGGTGAAAGATTGCGAGACTCATGCAACTGTATTTGCAAGCTGTGCTGCTGTTGCGCGTTGACAAAGGAGTGCTCCTCAAGTCTCTGCATTTTCCTTCCTTAAGAGAGAAAAATCAAACAGGTCAGTTGTGTCAAATTCATCTCCAGCATAACTCCAGTTCACATCAGGAATGGATTTTGCCTTTATTTATGATTTGGGGCTTACTCTAAACTTAATAGTGAAATATAGCTCAGCATACAGCCCTTTGAGGGAATTCTGATTTAGAAAACCACTGAAATATGCATGTAAGTCAATGAAGTGCTTCCCTAGCAGGGATCTTATGAGATGCCTGCTCAGAGTTAAAATTCCAGAGATTTTCCCTGCTGAATCCTAGAGCTTACTTGATTGCCAGGCCACATTCTGTCTGTCTGTCTGCCTTCACCTGCTGAGAATGCTAAGGGTAATTCTTTCTTTTTTTTTTTTTTAACTGTCAGTAGGATAGTAGTGGTTTCCAGTATTTTTTCCTCTGAGTGATGAAGCAATCTAAATATATTTAAGGCATGTAAACGTCTGTAATGCATTATAAGGCATGCAAAGTGATGGAACCAGATTTGAGAAGATATTTGCGCAACTAAAGCTGCAGACACGTCTGAATATGCATTGGGTACGGGTATCTCCTTGTGTCTTGGACTTCCCTACTGGGGGAAGAAAAAAAACCAACAAAACCCAACACAGGAGTCTCAGAAAATTTCTTGAGTCTTTCTCACATCAGTTTGTAATATACACAACATATGGACTATAAATAGAGGGAGCACGTGAATCTGGAAGAAAATGTTTCATACATTATAAAAATGCTGGACACACCTTGTTAGAATAATGTTGCCTAACGGATTAACCTGCAGCATGTGATAAATCTTTCAAATAAGATGAAAGCAAACCACTTTTGTGTGCTTGTTCCAACATGCTGCTTCTCATCTGGATTTTTTTTCTTTTTCAGTAGGGATGACATAACAAAAGAGTACTGAATAAGACAAACCTAGAAAGAAAATAATGTGACAGCTAATGAAATTGTTTCCACCTTTTAATACCATCTGGCCAACTTGCTGACATGTGTGTGATCTCCCAGCCAGCTGGATACTACCGTGCATGGGGCACGTCCACCCCCAGCTCGCCCAGGCCCAGCTTGCCAAGGCAGCAGCAGCTGCAGCAACGCTGGAATCCTCTGCTCAAGCAGCCCAGAAGCTACCTCGGCCACTGGCTCATCCCGCCAGCTCCCTCCTTAGCGTAGGGGACGGAGGTGGCTTGTCAGCCAAGGGCACTGGCAGGCACGCGTTTAAAATGGCCAATATATTCCATTGATTTAGTTACTGTAATGTAGCCAGCTAGCATTAAAGGGAAATTGTAATCCTCTAAGGTGAAAGACAGTTCAGTATGATATACTGCTTATGTTTTACAATTTCTTTCTTTCCTTTTTTCCCTATGAATAATACATTCCCAAAACTCACTGATAGACTCAACAGGTGAGTTCAAAGGGGAAAAAGAGGTATCAGTGCAAGAGACAGGAATCCGAACTCTCGGACTTCAAAAGAGTACACTCATCTGACAAGGAAAGGGGCAAAATAGATGTTTTCAGTGTTTTGTGTAGGAAAGTTTAAGTATCGCAGTGAAGAGCCAAAACAAATTAATTGTATTTCATTAAGTGATCAGCCAGAAGAGATTAGACATTTACCTGGTCTAAATTGCTTGCAGCGGCCACACCTAGTGATTAATTTACCCTGATTTAAGCCAAGGGATCTTGTTATCTGTTAAACCTACTAAATTCCCAATTTCACAAACTGTCAGCTCTGCCTCTACTGTTGCCTTTTGCCTCTCTGAAACACAGCAACATGGACAGGCGGGCAGGAGGGCGAGAGCAGCTCCTGAAAGGGAATAGGTAAAAAATGGTCTTGATCATCTTTAGGTAGATGTTCCTTACATCTCTTTGAGCTGCTGCAGGAGCAGTGGTTGTGGGTGTAGACATCCCTTATATTGCACACCTGGCAGTCAGGTAGTTCAGACCCACTGGACCAGGATTCTCTTGCTCGCACTGAGTAATAGCAGGTGTGAGTCAGGGCGCTGGCACCCCAAGCTCTGAGAGCGAAGAGCTGGGTCTTCCTGTGCGTCTGTGCTGGGCTTTGAGCTCACTGCAGGGGCCTGACCTTTGCTCAGCCCTGCCGCGTACTCTTATGTATCTGCTGTCGGTCAGTTTTGGAATTATTTGTGTTTTCAGTACCGTAAATTAACATTAATGGCAATCGAGAAGAGATTCCTTCCTGTGTGATATTTCCACCACAGCTGAGGTGTTTTGCTTGTGAGCTCCGCTGCCCCAGGAGCTGGGGAACCTCGCTCCTCCCGTGTTTGTCAAGCCGGACCTGGCTCTGGCAGGGCTTGCTGCCGTTGTTTCCTACAGGGGTTTGGCAATCTCTGGACTGATTTCTGTGGCCAGTTGAGGTGGCAAGGCTGTTTGACACCTCTCCCTTCATTCCAGGCCGGGGGGGGCGATGTTCCAGCGGGCGCTTCCGTCCTGGTTTCCCCAGCCCCAGTTGCGTCACAGACCCTTGCAGGGATGGAAAAGAACGGTTGCACTGATGGAAGGAAGGGGTTTTATGTAAGTGGAGTGAGCAGTGTCCTCTCTTACTCCTCCCTAAATTCTAAATACCTCTGTCTGAAGCCTTTCACGTTGCTCACACTGAGACTCCAGCCAGATGTGGGGCCATGGAGGAGCACGTGCCTGCCTAAGTGTGAAGTGCCTCAAACTGCATCAAATAATTTCAGAGGGGGAGATATTTGACTGTTACTTCTCTCTTTTGAGACTGTTGTGGTTTGGTTTTAACTGTGGCTCTTTCCACTTGCCATTTGGATGTCCGTTTTGTTCCGCTGCATGTTGGATTGCTGAAATCTCATGTTTGAGCAATTTTTTCTGTGGGCTCCGCATGATGGAGAAGACTGCTGCAGCCTTTGTACTGATGCTCTGGCAAGGTTAAGGATCTCATTCTCTTTGCTGTTGTTTTAGATCTCAGTAGCGGTTGGAGAGCCAAGGAGCTCTCTGCAAAATGCAGGCATAAGGAGACATGTCTCTCAACCCAGAAAGTGTATTGGATCCTAGGGATCCCATACAGTGAAGAGTAACACAGAGGGAGAACTGCACCGGCTGGGTTGGGTTCTGCCGCTGTTTTTCCAAACTGGGGGAAATGCTACAATTAAGCAGCATGACTAGATGTGTAGCATTTGTTACAGTGAGGGTCTCTGTCGTTGCTGGTAGTGAGAGTCTCCCGGGGAAATGTTATTGCCCTCTGTCCGATCCCTCTCCTGGTTAGCTGCGTGGTGGGAGTTCAGCTGATAATCAGTGAAGCTCCCTGAGGGCACAAGTATTGGTGGGTGAATCAAGTCACCGATGGTGGTACCACTGCCTCTTGACCAGAGTGGCCTGGCAATGCTGGAGGTCTGGTGGGCTTTGTTTTGCAGGGGGGGATAAAAGGTAAAAAAATTCCAACAACAAAATAAACCCTTGTTTCCTTGTGCTTTATTTTCCTGCATGCTGTAGAAGCCAACAAATACCGGGCCTTGCTTCCTACCCAAAAAACTGCTTCTTATTGTTCTCCTAGGTGGGCTGAGAACGTTGCTGTGCCTGTTCTCTGCTGCTGCTGTGGGGTGATTCAATGCTGTGTTCCCTGACCCTCCACGCTGTGAGAGACGGGGGTCACATCTATGTGAGAGCTGGTGGCAAGTGCCCTTGCCAAGAGCTGGCTCCCACACGTCAGCTTCAAGCCAGCCCAGTGTACGGCAGGGACAGGTCTGTGACCGCACAGCCCTGCTCCTGCCGTGCCACACATCTGGCCCGTGTTTGGGGTGCTCTGTTCCTATTCTTTCAGTCCCTTTACTCTGAAGAGGTGCTCTTAAGTTTATTGTGACTAAAGGGTGGTGACTGAGATCGGGTATATATGGGCTAAAGGAGCTAAAGTACGGTCCCCAGCAGGGGACATGGCATAATCTCAGATCGCATTGACACCGCAGCTGCCCCAGCCATGCTTCTGGGAGGTTTCATGTTGTTCACAGCATAACAAAGTCTTTTGTCAATTTAAACAAGTGTGAAATGGGCCTGATTCCTTGTCCAGCAGTAAAAGGGCTTTTCAAAAAGATCTGTACAAAGCTGTCTTCGTGTGACTGAGAATCTGACTTAACAGCTTTATATGATGCCCTGAGGACTTCTTCACTCGGACAAAACAAAACTAAAATGCCCCTTTGTGTAAAGGCTGGTCAGGGCAGAGGAGCAGGGGGAGTCGGGAAGATGCCATCAGTAGGAGAAAGCTGTGGGCCAGGGGAGATCGTGTTTAGCTCTACCCATCCACAGCAACAGAGACCTGCTAAGGACTCCTTGTGCGCTTGCAGTCCTATAAATTTGAAAGAGAAATTTCAAATAGGGTAATTGCACATCTTGCTAACGGTGGTGCTCGGTTGTATGTTGTAACAGTGGTTGACAAAGAGGTGGAGGAAACTCCACCACAATACTTGAGAGAAAATGTGTGTGCGGCAAGTGCCTCCGGCATGTCCAGGCTGTGGGCAGCTGTAGCCAGAAAGGTCAGGCTAAGGATTTGTGAGGTGGTGCTGGAGCGATTTGATTCCTTCACCGGAATGCCTCATATACCTTGAAAGGGGAATATGACCTGAACTTGGGAGATGGAGTACTCCAATCCATTCTGCAATCCTGAGGAAGGAAAACCTAGCTGAACTCACTCTGCCACACAGAGATAAGAGCGTGCTGGCCCATCAATTATTAGCTGGGGAGGGGTGTGTGGAAAGCCTTGCTGGTGGGGATGATGGCTCAGAAATCTCCAGGTATGAGGCATATTGACTGTAAGATATCTAAAGAGTTTCCTTGGCAGGGGGAAACCTCAAAGTGGCCTTTATAGATTTACAGCTGCGTTAGAAGGCTCTGCGTGCTGCTGTGACACTGTGGCCTCAGCTTAACTACCTTACCATGAGTACAGAAAACTGTCTTTCTAGGGGCTCCTCTAAAATAATCTTTATTCCTGAACCCGTGGTATATTACTGTGAAGAGTCCTGGCCTCTGATAGTCAACTTGTGGCACAAGGGAATATTTTCAAGGAAACATATGGCCAAAGTTTCAGTCTCTTCTCTAGTGCTGGTTTAACCGATTCTCATGTTGAAACCAATCTGTAACTCCCCTTTTGGGGGGTGCGATGTTCCTGCAACTCCCAAGTGTTATCTGATTTCAATGCAAGCTTAGTGACTGAGTAAAGTTTTCAGGGTTAGTTTCCTGCAGGGATTCAGAGCGAGCCTGTAGGTAAGCTGTCTGGAGGGATGGGTTGGCTTTCATGACCAGGAAAGATCCAACACCCCTGAATTTCCAATGGGGTGGGGAGGCAGTTCATTAGAGGTAGGTGTACATGCAGATCAGTGTGTGGCTTGCACATTTTTGTTGCTCTGGGCAATATCTGTTGACTGTTCAGAGGGGACGAGAGCCCCAGGTGTCAGGTGTTGCATATCTGATGAAGAGATTCACTTGTGGAAAAAGTCTCAGCAAAATGTTGTGCTTCTCAAGTGCTGCCTGGGATGTGTTGCAGACTTAAAGAGGGTTATTTTAAGAGAGGTGGTCAAAGAGCTTTGCTATAAATTTACAGTCCATCAGTCCCAAACAATAATTCTGTTATGTACAAACTTCTACTTATTGAGTTTGGCCCTAAATTGTCCAGAAGACAAATATGTACTAGAATTCTTTCTGTGAATATACTGAACATAAGTCTAGGGTTTTTATTTTCTTCTATGCTTATTTGGTAAATGTGGAAAAGCACCTCTTTTCACATTCCTGTTCCTTCTGAAAGGCCCCTAAAATGAATGCCCATTGACTCCCAAATTGAAACTATTGGACAAAAGGAATATCCATAGGTTACTGAATGGTGCTGAAGTGCTTTTGCTCTAATTCCCATGTTGCTTTCCCTCCCTTCCCTGGTTCCCATAACTCAAGCTCTGCAACTGCCAAAGCCACACCTGACTGATGATTTTTGGCTGGAGAAAGTAGACACACATGGGGAAACTGAAGCAACTTGAACCACTCAAACTACCTCTCTGTTTCTTTCAGCCTTCTGACAAAAGCTGTTTCTCTGCTTAGATATGTGCTTTTTACTAGAATTCTTTCTAATCAGCAGGGGCAAGAGAAATGGGAGAGGAGGGGCAGTTACCTTCCCTTCCCTTGAAACCGTGTCAGCGTTTCCAAAAGCTGCTGTCAGCTGGGAGCCAGGGAAATGGTGCCCAAATTCTTGGAAAAAGCAGGGCCAGCATTAGATGCCAAGTACTGCAGAGGACCTGTCCTGAAACAATAAGCTCAGTAATTTCTTCTTCACCTGACAGACCTCCTCAGGTCTCTTCAGGGCAGGAATGTATGGACTCGTTAACGTACTCACCAGTGATCCTCAGCCCTTCACTATCATGTGGGTGAGTTGCAGATGCACGTGCATGCACACAGTTTCACTGTGCGTTGCGGCACTTACAGCTGTCTTTCTTCCTGTGGTTAAAACCTTCACGCACACTTCTTGGGATCTGAGCACAAGGCAAACAACCTTGCAAAGTAAACACATCCACCTAGAATTTTTATTTTCCCAAATCACTCCTTTAGCTAATGTTTCAAAGATATATACGCATCACATCTGGTGCAAACCAAATATTTTCAGTTTGTTGAATCCAAGTCAATATTTGCCCAAGGTATAACAAAGATGGTCATGAAGTTCTGACTAAAGGGAAAAGTGCCCTCATTGAGGATTGATCTTGGATTTACATGTGGGCAAAGGGACCCAGAGCTTTGCAACAGGGCATCTCTGACACCGCCGGTCATGCACTGCTGCTGCTAGTGATAGTTTCAGATGGCGTCCTTGATGGCTTGTGCAGACAGAGCCTGACTCATCGCTGGTACTGCTGGTGCACCTTCTCTGACCTGCTGGGTGTTCCCCTGGGACAGCCAGACCTGCTGGAGACATTTGCAGCAGAGGGCTCCTTGCTGGAGCGAAGGTGGTGAATAAATCAGTGCAATCTGTCGTGCTGGTTGTGCTCCTGTTCCAGACTTTTGCACCAAACTGTATATTTTGTGTGACTTGAGGGTTTCTGGTGCCACTGCAGTTTCTGTGTAGGCTTCCAGCCAAGAGATGTGCTGTACTTGCAGTTGACTTGTGGAAGTTGGCCTAATTCAGAGCTGAATCAATCCTAGAAATGGTATTAAAATCTGACTTGCCTTTTGGTCAATTGAGACTCGCTTGGGTAAATAAAGGTCAAATCTTTAGTTTCTTTTTTGGTATGTACTTAGTCTTTATATAGGCAGACTCCCATTGCCCCAAGAACATTTAGGAGCTGACTCACATTTCACAGATTTATCTTAGTTTAACTGAAATCAAGAGCAAGAACCTGACTGTAGGATGACCTACATCTAATCTGCATATTTAGGGCAAATCTCAGTGGTCTGTGCTGTAAACTGAACTGAACCTGTTTGTAGCTCCATAACACTGTCAATATAATATATGGACTGCATCTCAATGATACAGTAAGAGTCTCACTGGTGCTGGTGGGGTGTTTCTGCAGGCTAAACTCGGAAATGGTTGGTCTACTGGGGGGAAAACGGTTGTTTCCTGGTCACTGCTGACTATTGGAAGTGCCAGGTCAGTAGACGTTACTCTTATCTCCAGTACTTCCGCTGCAATTCTGTGTGTCTCAGCACATTTTAGGTTTGTGCTTATGGCAGCATCTGTTTTTCACTCTGCTCTTCCTCAAGGCTGGGAACTAACATAACACTAAGGGCTACTCTCAAACCTTCCTGGAGAAAGAACTTGCACTCAGTAGCTGTGCACCAGATTGCGGTCAGCCTGAAACTGATTGCATTAAACTGGAAGTGGCATATCCAATGCTTTCACAAAACAGTTAGTCCCCAGAAACCAGGCCAAAGGATGAACCCACTCCTGGTCAGAAACAGACCTCAGCGGAGGGGGGAGGTTACTGTGTGACAGGAGCCTCCTTGCTGTGGTATTACACTCTGCCTAAATGCTCCATGGTTTGGGCTGTGGGTTGGTCCAATTAGCAGAATGCACAGAGCAGGGCTTGGTAAGTCCTCTCCTATTTTGTAGCAGGTTTTTATTTCAAATGCCTTGTTTGGATCTCTTCGTTGCATTTAAAATAGCAGAATTGTTCAGTGCTGTTCTTTTTTTTCTTGCGGGTGGTTTAGCAGTCATTACATGCCAAGAAAAGTTATTCCTGGTGATTGCTGTATTTTCTGACTATAGGAAACACCACATGTTTAAAAGCTGCCTAACAGTTGTTGTTATGGTCCCCGTTCTCATTTGCCTATAATTGTCAGACTAACAAAGTAGGTTGAACTCTGTCATGTCAGTGCTTGAACTTTTTATGTTGCTGTTTGCTTGGGTTACAGGCAGTCACTGTGGTTCAGCAATCTCTGAGAACGAGATCTTTGGGAAATGTCTCTCTGGCTCTGTGCCCTTCTCTTTATGAAGCTGCGGTTCCCTCTCGTGGCACACTGGGTGGGATGTCTTCCCTTCTCTCCCCGCTCCTGTTTGGAGGGTCCCCGCAGAACTCCGTTGTCCTGAGGGGGGAAAAGCACCTGAAAGAGTTCATCCCTCTCAAGCTGCTGTTCTGAGCTGGGCACTTTATTCCTTCACCTCAAGGTGCGTGACAGGGAAATGGGACCTATACCTAGGGAAACTAGGGAGTATGGACTTTCCTTAATGACCCTGCCAATTATCTCTATGTCATGCTTGTACCTGCATGCCTGTGAGTGGTGTCTGGATGACATCACTGGGTTTGCTGCAGTCCCCTCCTAGAGCAAAGGAGTGACTCTCAGCTATGTACCAGGGGATTGCTGTGCAGCTGGCTTCGGCTACTGACTTGACACTGGCACACAGACCAGAGGTGTTTTGACTCCTGCTGTGTTGGTGATTGGTGACAGTTTGGTACCTCTGCTGCTCTTTCGTTGCTCCAGGACACTGAGATCAAGGCTGTAGCAAAGACCTTGGGTTTGGTACCAGGGTTCTACCTCTGTACAACCTGCAAGACCTACTGCAAGCTGTGAACCCACAGTTCATACAGGTTTGGTGGAGGCTTTCAAGGTCTCTGCAGCTAAATTTCCTTAAGATGGTTTCTTGCATCCAGGAGGCAGAGGTGAGAGCAGGCAGGCTACCTCCAGAGTTCCCCTCCTCCCACAGCCTCAGGACAGACACCGAGCGCCAGGGTGAGAAGGGTAGGACAAATTACCTAAGGTGGAGGACTCCTGAAACATAGGGGAGTGAGGACAAGTTAAAATGAGGAGACTGAAATCTGGGACAAGGACCCCAGAATTGGAAATGAGAAGGGACAGGACATGCGCACGACTGAGGGAGCTGGAGCTTGGAAGCTACAATCATGCTGTAAGAGAAGCCTCATTGCCACACAATAGCTTTTCTACTAATGGGCTTTGGGGTTTCCCCCCAAGCAAAATTCAGCCAACACTTAATAAATGAAAATTCTTATGGTTGCAAAGGCAGGTGTCTTGTGGAAATGCCATCATTTTCAGTGATGCTTGTGCACACCCATCACTGTATGAGCTCTGACTGCAGGACAACAGGCTGGTCTCTATCCAGAGGATACACTCTGGGCTGACCTGCTTTGGGAAGACTCGAGACTTGATAACAAAGAAGGTGGTTTCTGTATGATCCCTGTCCCATTGGCTGCAAAGGCTGATGGGTATGTAAGTGGGAAAGGTAGGAAACTTTACAGGGTACCACTTCCTTCACGTGTGCAGTGGGAAGCTTAAGTAGCAGTCACACTGCTAATGAGCAGCGCCAAGTCATGGAGGCTTCATAGCAGATGGTGTGATGCAGAGCCTGGTCTGACTCTGGGTTCGGAGGGGCTGTGTGTTTTGTTGTGGTCAGGCTGGACTTCTGCTCTGTCACAGACTGACGGTGTCGCCGCTATGGGCAATGTGTGCTCTGTGCCCCCAGCTCTGAAAACTGAGAATATCCCTAACAGCCAGATACGTGACACCCAATGGGTTGTGAGCATTAAGCGAGGACACAAAAACTTGCAGTGAAATGTGGTGGAAACCATTTCAGAAGACAAGAGTTTACTTCTAAGCATATTTTGATGAAGGATGCATGGCTTTTGGTGGGAAAATTTTCCAGTTGAAGGATGTATATTTTAAGTGTTAGGAGTGAATTATTGCACCAGAACTGTTAGAACTGGAAAGTTCTGATTAAGAAGTGGTGCAAACACCTACACATATGGTGTTTCTGTGATGGTAGTAACATGGAAGATGATGTGCTGCATCTACCCTGTACTGCAGAAATAACGGATGTCCAGCAGCAGTAAATTAGCTAAACGCATGATTAGCGATCTGTAGAACTGTTTCAGAGAGAGTACTGTTTTCTAGAAGTAAGCATTTCTGAACTAATACCTAAATCTACAGAGAGAAGTGATTTCTGAGTGCAGTCATGAATTATGCTGTTGTGAAAAAGGCGTTATGCCCTGTCTCAATCTGTTTCATTCTTAGACACATGCTTTGCATAAACTAACACAGAAGTCACACCACTTAAAAAATAAAAGAAATCCTAAAGCACTAAATGACTACCCTTTATGTAGGACCTCATCACATTCTTACATATTGATAGAAATATCATTCTGTTAGTCCGTGAGAAGTTTGAGGACATTTTCTTACGCCTGCGCTCACAATTGCACCTACATGTGGTTTCGGGAAGCCTAATGTAACAGTCAGATTAAGTGCTTTCTTGCCTATGGCTATTTTACTGGAAATCCTGGTAATGAAGACCTCAGAATAAGCATTTGTGTCAAAAAAAGCATGTTTTCAGTGCTTCTGCCCTGGAAAGGGATGAAGTAAGAGTCTGTGTTTCTCTTCTGTTCTTGATTATTTATTGTAGTTCTCACTAGAGGATAGAGGACTAAGCTATTCTGTCTCAAAATGTCAAACCTTAACCTTTGTGCAAACTTTCTGAAGTTCAGCAAGCTATGTGAAAATGGGCCACTGTGATTGAATAATGTTAATGTGGAAATAGTCAACTCCCACACAACAGTGTATGTCACCACCTGCAACATTGCTTAGCTCTGCGATGGTTTCACAGGTCTATGACGCTTGTGCTGATTTTGTGGTGGTTCTCCTGTTTATAATTACAACTGTACTTAAAGAAACATATGTATGGAGATAAGTAGTACATAACATTGATACATAGATGCAGATGCTAAAAACATAATTAGGCTTTTGTGCTGAGGATTTAGTTGTCCAGGCTGACTTCATACCCTAGGATCCATTGTTGCTTTCAGAGGTCGATTCTCATCCTACCACAGGAGCTTGCTTTCTTTTCTCCCAGGTGGGTTCTTTTGCATCTGGTTGTGTTAAAACACATTTTGTGACTGTGCGATTCAGATCACGCTGTTACATTGACCTACTCTTCTCATCACCCTACGGCTCCACATGCTCTAATGTTCTCTGACAGTTCTACTGTTACAGATTTCAAGCATTGCAGCTTGCTCCCCACACCCCTTTCTTCTCCTCACTGTGAGCTCATCTGCTGCTCCCTCCTTGCCTACCAAACCTCTGTTGTCATCTTCCTTCTCTTCCCTAAAGCTCTGCTGATGTTTTCTCCCCTCTTATGCTGGTGCTGCTGCAGCTTCCACACAGCACCTGGTGCTGGCACTTCCTTATCCCTCTCTCTGAGTAAGTGCTAGTAAGGGGCTTTAAGCTGGCAAGTTCAGCAAAAGCTGTTGGTCTGCTGTCACTCACTGCATGTACCTTGCCTGGATGAAAAATGCCTCCACACTGATGGTCTGGATTTAAAAAAAAAAGAAAAATTAAAAACCCCCTGACAACCCCCCCAAACCAACCTACCGAGAAGCATTTTCACCAAGAACTAGTACTTACAATCTTTGTTAATAGTCAGACCCATTTACTACTGGATACCACTCTGAGATTCACCAGCCAGCTGGTTTTTGATACACTTAATGTGTATCTGATTTTTTTCTCTCTAATAGAAGGGCTTATTTTTAATAAGTATACCTTGTAGAAGAAACTCAAGATTTGCAACCTTACTAATTTGTAAGGACAGTTTCCACTCACATCCAACCCCCATGCATCTATTTCTTCCTTTGCGGTCCCAAATTAACCCAGAACTATAGGTTGGACTGCTTGGCTTAGGCTTACTTGGACCGTCTTTCATATCCTCTTTCATGTTTTACTACTGGAAACATACTGAAGTTCATTGCTGCTTTCAAACGTACTCCTATCTGACAAGACTCTTAAATTAAAACTAACATTAGTTGTTGTATTCCATCCAGTGTCACAGGAAAGGACAACATCCGCCTGGTTTCTTTCTCATATAGCCTAGAATAGTCCACTGTACCAGACTGACCACGTTATCTTCTCCCTGAGGTCAGTTTCAAGCTCCTGGGCAAACCCACTGACTTTATTGTTCGTCTGCAATGAGCAACGCTGAGCCAAAAGATCTCGAACTCTCCATCCCCTCAGCTCTCCTCTCCCATGCTATCCAAACATCTCCCATGTATCTCTGTCCCAATCATGCACTCCCCCTTACGTCTGTAGCCCCATCTTGTCTTCTTCAATGGGCAGGAAGGTTATAAATAGACAAGAAGTTAGACAAAGTGGCCCAGATTCCTCAAAGACCTCAGCACTCACAATTGAGGCCAGAGCAAATGGCCTGCTTTTAGTCTCTTTTTATTTTAAAGCAACTGGTCTCAGCATACTTCACCATGGTCAAAATGGAGTCTAAAGGTTGCAGTGGGTATATCTACAGATATGATCCAAATCTGATGGTGAATACTTATGAAAATCTGACCCAGTTCAGCTGTAGCATTTCTGTTTGGTCTGGAGCCAAGCTTATAGTATCAGCAACATCAAGGCAAAGCAACTGATACAGAAAAATATGCTCAATGAACTTTTTTCTTTCAGCTCTGGGTAGGGTTAGGCAAAAGAGTAAGGGAGGTATTACAGCATGTATCGCCAAGAAGAAAGCGAATATATTTTGAATTTCAAATGTATGTTCTACCAGAAAGGGATGTTCTTTTGCAGAATGGTGGGATTACAGCTAACAATTTTGGTGGAAGCCACGTTAGTCCCCAGGCCATGAGTATGGGTACAAGGAGCTCAGAGTCTATTTCTGGCTCTGCATCTGACATAGTCCACGTGCCTGGATGAGTCACTTTTTGCTCCCCTTTCACTTTCCTTTTCTGTGAAAAGGGCTTACCTACCTTTAGAAAATGCTTTTAAATTGATGACGAAAGTGCTAATTGATAATCCTCTTAAGAGGCCTCAAATGGTACAAAGCCCACCTCAATATATTTAAATGTGACATAAGAAGACCATTAGCTCAGTCCAAAAAATTAGTAATTAAAAATAAGCACAATCCTGTGTAATGGATCAGTTTGATCCATCTTCAGTGGTGAATTTGTAATCTTGGTCAAAGTTCTGAAACTAGACAATTTCTTACAACAATTAGTTAAAAGTAGGAATGCATCTCTTCTTTCAGCAATAAAGTCTTCCCTGAGGTTGCATTATGAACGATAATGGCTTTTGATAGGTAACAGCCTATAGAGATACAGGGACTATTATTTGGGGATTCCAACACAGCAAGAAATTCTGACCAAAGCAGTTACTGCTCCTCATCACATTAGTTTTAAAAATAAATACTGTACTTCTACTAAGGAAAAATACATTTGAGTGTACACATTGTCTAACCTACAACAAACAATTTGGGAAGACAAGTGAAAATGTAAATTTTTGCAAACAAAAAATTAATGGTGTAAAGTGTGTTAAAATGGCAGGATACCAGTTGATCATAATGAAATTTAACCCATCTTAAAATGAAAAGTGACTTTAAACTTGATTATGTTCCCCCTCCCCCTTTTTCTCTGTGTTCAGAAATGTTGAAGTGAAACACATTGAAAATTTGGACACTTTTTCAAGTTGAGAAATTAATCAAAACCAACCTTTTCCTGAAGAGGTTTCATTTTCAACCAAGTAGGCCTCTTCTGATTAAAGAAGTTGCATAAAAATTCTTAATCATCTCTGCACAGGAGCACTGCTGTAGCTGTTGGGTGATTCATATCTGTTTTAGAGACAAGTTTCATAATAATCTATAGATGCTGTTATAAGAATCATAATATGAGTATCTTTGTCCTTTCAGCAACAGTCGTATGGCCCCGGGGCAGTGTCCTCCCCACTTTAGAGAGGCCACCTGAGTAACTGGGTGCCCAACCAAATCATGCTTGAGCCCCTTTCAAGGAGCAAGGGGAGAGATGGCCAGTTCTCCATCCTGTGCTGAACAAATGAGCCCTGCAGCAGGTTCACTGCAGTAGGCTGGTGTGTGGACAGGAGGGTGGGAGGCACAAGGTAGCCCTTGCCAGGCAGTGCTGTTCCTTCCCCTTGTGGGATGCAGGGAGCCAGCGCGAGGGGTGGGAAGCCCAGGGCTCTCCTGCCGCGGAAACTGGCTGTTGGGTGGGATCTTTACAGGTGGTGGACAGGGAGCAGGCAGGAGGATGCGCACTGGCTGTTGGAATTAGTGAAGGGGTAAAGTGGAAAGGAACGGCTAGGCACTGGGATGGGAAGAATAGGAAAGATCTGAAGAAGAGGGAAGAGACAGGAACAGAGCAGAGAGAGGAAAGAGGGTGGGGTGACTGTAACTCTGGTGGTTGCGATACCCAGTTGTGAATTTTTAGTAAGAGGTTGTCAGTAGCACTAGGTATAGAAAAAACTATATGTGTGAAATGCTGAAGTCAATATTTTAAAAAGCCTGTAGCCCTTGGAAATTGTACTTTGCTGGCTCTCAGGCTGTAAGAGCAGATACTCTCAGGCTAACCTGCAGGGAACTTCCTTCCTCCGTTTATGAAGGAAATAGGGATGTGAAGATATGTATCTATGCTGTTGTGCTTCCCCCCAACACACATGCTTCTTAGTACTGGTGACTTTATCAGCTTTGCCTCAGGCATCATCTCTCTTGTATCCAAGGTTATCAGATAGAGATGAACTAGGGAAAAAAAAAATAATCCAGCTTTTGACTCAAATGCTTAAATGACGTAACCCAGAATCCAGCATTACTCTTACAGAGATCTCTACAGAAGATTAGCAGTCATGTACCAAAACTGCAGGTCAGTGTTTTACCTTTGAATCACCAGATTTAAAAAAGGATGTTTCTTTTAGTGAAACCTGCACAACAGCATTATCTTACAGTTGCATATTGACAGAGAACCTTCAAGGCAGTTAAATACATTTTTGTAGCTATGCTTTTAAATTTTAACTTTTTTTAATGCTATGACAAATTTTGAACTGCAGAGATGCATGCTGCAGTGTGAAGTGTGCTTGACGGTTTAATTAAGAAACCAGCTAGCTAGTCTCACATATTTTTTCAGCAAGAAAATGACCCCTTCTACTGCTTCTACATGTCATTCTCTGCAGGACAGTATCACGAGGCCTTTTAGATAACTCATAGCATTACTGCCAAGCTGAATTGTAAGTATTTGGCACCTTAGCACCAGAGCATTGTGGACCAAATCTTTTCTCACGTCAGCTCCTGCAGTAGGAGTAATGGCCTGCAGATAGGCACTACAGCTGAAAGAGCTTGTCCACGAAGATCTGGACAAATCACTTTACTCCCCTGTGCTCAAATAGCCTTCTGTGATGTAGGGACCAGCTACAGCAAACTGGTAGCTGTGGGCCTGCTTGCTCACGGTGGGAGCTTTGCTCGGCTCCTGTCCAGCTCTCTGGTGTGCTCTCAGCAACCAACACATGGGGGCTCCGACACAGAGAGCCTCTGCAGCGCACACAAACCACACATGTTCCCAGTGAAGAGGCCTCGCTTACCCTAGTGTGTAACTCGACTAGCACAGGAACACCCGTGCTGCTTTTCGGCAGACAATCTTGGTCCCATAGCAAGGCTCCAGTTCACCTCAAAGAGAGATAAAACTCATCGTAACAAGAAAATATAAACTGTTGTTCAAATTAATCTCTTCTTTCTGAGAGCAGCCTCTGCTTATACAGTAAGCAAGCATAAAAACTAAAAGCTTGAAATGGCATTTGCATTCTTAAGAAGAAATGCCTGCACCAAGTTGAAAACGTTTCCGATTCATTCTTTGGAAACAATTTGTGTGATTTCTTCTGTTTTTCTTCAAGCGTGATTCTGTTTTTCTTCAGCACTGCTTGCTGCTTGGGGTGTGTGGTTTGACACTCAGCTTGTCAGTTTAGTATTTTGAGATTGTGAGTTTTTTGAAGAGGGCACATCTGTGGTTATAGAAGAAAAACAAGAAGCATCAGATGTTCAGTGTATAAAAAAGCAGAGCTTGGGAGGATCTTAGAAATGAATAGTTAGCAGAGATGACACGTATTTGACCCAGAGCTGTTGAGGACTAATGTAGTATCTGTAAAATCACTTATTTTCCAAGTTTTCAAAAGCCCTCTGGAGAAATTATCTAAATAAGAAAGAAACGCTTTAAGTACATCTTTAGTTGTGAAATTTTATAATAAGCCAAAGATCTTATGCAGCAAAAATATCTACTTTACTTTTGTTTTTAATTTAGTGAGAGCCCACAGTTCAGGAAAAAAAAATGTATTCAAAAAAGCTTTTTAAGTGAAGGGCTTCTCTTAAAAAAATGAGAGATTGTGATTCCTAAAGAAGGTGTAAAATTACCAAGACAACAGTTTGCTCTCATTTGCATCAACAGGAGCTTTGTCATCAGAGCTTTAAGAAATAAAAATACTGCCCTTTTGAGAACAGAAGGGAGTGTCGGTACTGCAGCTTCATCCCCCATATTATTTCTTTAGACTACTTGGATACTGCAGCAAAAGCCCAGGAATAGTTAAGGCAGATGGACATTTAACCGGTCTTTGTGCAAGAAGGACTAAAGTCAGACTGCAGAGAGGCGTAGGCTTAGGCACGTTTCTGCGTAAAAGTGAACTGAATGTAAAACTTGCTCAAAAATCAACAGGCAATGGGCTTTACAGCTGTGTCTGCTGTTGTGAAAATACAATGATTATTCTAGCTTAACCAACTGCATTGTTCTCAAAGACCTTAATATTTTCAAACTTAATTTTTCATCTTTCTCTCCTGCACTAACATGAATTCATCCTCTCTCTTCTGGCTATGCAGGTAAATATACTACACCAATACAACTTTGCTTGCGCTGTCTCAGTGAAGTATTTTTAATGTATTGCATGCGAGTTCCTGCTTTGAGACCCCGTCTTCAATCTGAAACACCCAGGGTTTTTTTTTTTTTGCACAAGAACTGCAGGTATTCTTAAGTTACCTTCTAACACAGAATTCCTAAGTGATGTTTTAACATGTCAACTGCCAAAGTAACATAGCCATACGTTGAACTACAGCCAGCTTTGCTGAATCAGTATTAGCCACAGATTTGTAGCCATTTATTCTATTTGTTAAATTAACAAATCAGAAGTGTCTGCAAAAGGCTTTCTCCTAACCGTGGATAGCACTTGCAATACTGAGATGTTTGTGGAAAATCCTGCTCAGTGGCAAATCCTGATTAGGAAACGTTATCCTTTTTTTGCCTAATAGGTGAGATAGACGTGCCTAACATATGCTTGCTATAAAATACCTTAGATGAGTCAGATCTTAGCTGGCACCTGTAAGCAGGGTTGTTCTGGCTTCTTAGATAATACTACCAGTTATGATGTTTTTTGTTACTTAACTACTGTACTGTTAAATTTTATTAACCTGTTTTGTAGACACTCCCATTTGAGTAGACAAAAAGCAAAGATTTATGATGTAAATCCTGATCTAAGTGTTTGCAGCTTATTAAAGCTGTATCTGAAGTCCTTCAAACTCCCTGTAGTGACGACTAATTCTAACCAAATTTTAGGACTCTCCAGGAAGCTGCCACTTTCCCACTATGCGTTCAATTCAGTTTCATACCCCACAAAATATAAGAGGCTGAGAAGTGTCAGAAATGGCATTGATTTGATGTGGCTTGCAATGATGCAGGATGTACCACAGTCAGTAGCCCCACTGGCTTTCTTTGATCTTTGTATGCAGCTCCTGCAGGTAATCACAGCGTGCAAAAATGTAGTAAAAACTTTGTCTTTAAAGTATAGGCTACCAAAAGCATCCTGGGGACTGACTTCTATGGGGGAGTTTTCATAGTGGCAAGATACGACTGCCTTACAATCACCAATGTGTCAGCTCTAGTCTGTTCTTGGAGAAGGGACTCCTTAGGGAGCTGCTGTCTTGGGGTTACTGCAGGATAACACAGTAAAACCAACACAGATGGACATCTGAAGTGCTACAGGTGCCACACTTACTGCATTATTCTGATTGATAAGCCTTCTTAAGTCTAGGACTTAAGTCTGCACATTCAACTATGGTGGCAAAGTCAGTGGGAAGATAAACCTGGCTCACAGATGTCAGAAACTCTGGTCAGAAAGTTGGTGGCCTTTCTTCCTGGCCTTTCCAGCCCTGATAATACTGTTAATGTGGCCCCAAATTTGATGCTGTACTGAGGAGACTATTTTGAGTAGGATGCCCAAAAGGTATCTCACCATATTGCCCATTTTCCAGGGCAAGAACAGCTTAAAAAGGCTTCTGCTTGTTTCTCACCTTTCCTCTTGCTAATTATTACTCTTTTTGGCTAGTCTTGTCTATTTTTTCAGATCTCAAGGTTGCCTTGCTCCTTGCTCTACAGCTGCAAGTAACAAAGGGTGAATGACTAACATTTATCACACATGTCCAGATCAGCCACTGAGGCAACATATGCTTTCACTTGCTTTTTGAAACCACAGTGCTCAAATGAGAGCTACTTGAAGACATAGGTTTCCAGCTCTCTTCCCCCACCTCACCAAATCCTGTTTAGCACCACAAATGCCACAGTTCACGTTCTATTGTGTCGTTCAGGCAGACTATCTCCCAAAGCACTGCCTGCAGTCTTTGCAGAGAAGTGGTTCTAAGACGAAGAGTCACAAAAAGAAAGCTCATAAGAGGAAAAGTCTCTAGCAGTATTACTTTTTGTCTTTGCTAATGGAAGGCACACCCACTTCCTCTGACTCTAATCAGACAACTGGCTGTCAGGTGGCAGAGATATGCAGTTGAGAAACAGAGGTCTTTATAGGTCCCTAGCCCTGCCTTGTATACCATCTGCTGCTTCTGCAAACGTAAGACTTGCCAAAGAGAGGCTGATTCTGTGTTTTCAATATTTAATGCTCATTGGAAATGACGGTCCAGCACTACCTGCTACTCCAGTGAGATCAAGCTAAACCCCACCCACAGTACTGCATGTTCATAAGCAATTGCACAAACAAACAGTAGCTATGGAAAGCTTAGAGGCAAATTGTAGAATTGGAGCGTAACCTCCTGGATGTACTTTCAACATATTGACATTTTTTTTCCTAAAGACTGCCACTCACTTTAATTCTTTTGGTTTAACTCTTAGAGGTTAACAAAAAATTCAGTGTGAAGTAGTAGCCATCAAAATAACCAATAATAGGATCAGATTGCTAAGAAACTTCCCACTTTGCAGGGGCAGGTCCCCATTCAGTTTTGTGACACACTTCATTACTAAATAAATTGCTCCAGGGAGAGCCAGTCTACTATGGTCAAAGTTCTCAGCCCAAAGTTATCTGCTTGCTTTCTGCCACCAGGGAGCAAGGGCAGAGGCATTAACACCACCCACTTCAAACACTGCACTAAGATATGATTTGGAAAACCTACATTTAAAAGCATCAGTTCTCTCTGAAGTAAATGGAGACACGCAGGTACTTAAGGTTGGATGCCTAAATTTAGAAGGTGTGAATACCGCTTTCCCCTTCTCTCTTCCTTTTTCTTCTCACTGATGCGTTAGTCCTTTTCTCTCCAGCAGTTAAAGGTCAGCTGAGACTTAATGTCCAGCTGAGCTGTGCATCCCCTCTTGCATTTTGTAGAGTCCAGTTTCTCTCAGACTAGGGAGAGAAGGGCAGGACATGCAGGTTCAACACCAAGATTCACAGGACTGGTATTGCCTCCCCAAAACCACAACAGATGCCTCACTTAAACTACTCACTGAGACTGAAGAGCAAAAATACAGGTCAAACTTCTATGTGTTCTGTGGACACAGCCTTTGAGGCCTCAGATGTATCTCATGTATGTACCACGCTCTATGTTGCTC